>NC_042496.1:41901748-41937791 GCF_005508785.2 Acyrthosiphon pisum
AGATCGCGGACCCCGTGCTGTTTATACGTAAGTGTATGATTTAACTCTAAAGTATCAAAGTTATACCAAGTTTGTCGTATTCCACCTATGGTAGATTAATATAATCAATTAATACAAAATCCTAACCTAACATAACTATTAATATCAGATGAATAAAAAAAACCAAATTTAACCATTCCTAAATTAGTCTGTCTTCTTCCTAGAGGTTTAATCTACACACAAACATTCATACCAAACTGAACCCGTGCACTCCGTTATCAGTAAAAAATTGTAACTAAAAAAAAATTATGATTGTTCAACTATTTTTGGATGTAACTTGCTGCAATGTTCAATAATTTGATTTGGTGCTAGCTTGTACCTGATCTGCCCAAATAACCAATGGAAACCAATAACAAATAAATACTAATTTCTACTGTAGACTGTAACCAATGGCAACTATTTAAAAAATAAATAAAAATAAAATTTCCAATTTCTATCGTGAATCTCGAGATCCCTGTTTGAGCACCTCTTTAAAATGCGATTTTCGAAAAATCCTTTCTTAGTGCGCCTATACATTGTAATAAGTACATTTACTGAAAATTTCATATCCATAGCTTCAGCAGTTCCGGGCTAGGGCGATGATGAATCACCAGGACAAGTCTCTTTATATATATAGATAATTTCCATATGATTTAAATTAGTCTTTTTTTAATAAACATTTTGAAAAAAAAAAAATTATTAGATTTAAAAGCAAGACCTGTATCAAATCATTCAAGCTCATCTAGTCAACGTGGTGGAGCGATTCGAAAAAGTGTTAGTCCAGCCACTTCAGATCAAAAACAAATCCCATTATATAGTAATTTAGATATGTTTGAAGGAAGAATTTTGCCTCTCCATCAATACATTTTAGAACAAGCAAAATTATCAGGTATTGTATTTAATTAATATTTAATTATATAATCTATACTCTATACCATATAAGAATAACCTTTGGCGGTGAGCCTCTGCATATAACTGTAGTAATGGGTATAGCGCGCCAAGTGCTATAATCTCGGAAGCGTCACTTTATTATTCCAACAACTGCCAAGTTTGCTTTTGCTAAGATTACCACAGTAATTCAATTTTTTGTACACAGTAAGTTGTGAGAAACAAAAGTAGATTTAATTATTTAATCAAGGCTAGAGTGATCTGGTGACTGGCCAAACTGGACAAAAATCTGTTGCCACCTGAGATTATTCTTATATGAGACAGATGTATATATTTTTGAAAATATAATTGAAAACTTAACAGTTATTTTCTATAATTTATAGGATCATCATATAGATTTGGAGATACAGTTGGTACTTGTTCTGAAGATGATGATGCTGAAATTGAAGATTTAATTAGTGTTATGGGCACAGCTACTGGATATGATAGTGACGAGTTTGCTGACGATGAAGGAGCAATTAGTCAGGGTGAACAATCAAGTTCACCATCTCCATCAAATGCATCTTCTAGACATTATTTAAGAGATGAATTAGATTATGATCATTTGACAGCAATGAGAACATCACAACCTCGGAGTTATGCCAATGGTACTGATATACTAATATTCTTATTTTTTAAAAAACTTTGTTATACACAAACTCACTTTTAGATACTCGAGCTAGTGATTATGTTGAATCAAGTAGTAATCAACATTATTATAATACAGTTACAAATACTTTGTCATCTCAACGGTCAGCAAATTTAGTGACACCATCAATATCTGGTAATTTTTGTAACACAAATAAGTTTTTTTTACATAGTTTAACACTAACATAATTATATTATTCTTAATTATTATTTTGAAAAGATCCATTTAGCAATTCAGCTCCAACTCTTCCTTTAGAAACTCAACATACATCCTTAAGAAGACGAAAAGATCAACATGTTCAACCTCCAACTGCTTTATATTCTCCAATTTTGGAAAGAAATGAGGTAAATATACTTAGTATTTTAGCACGTGTCAAAATGTTAAAATTGTTTGAATAATATATTGTTCAAAATAGGTATGGCTATGTTTTCTTAGAACAGTAGTGGCTTATTTATAAGTTTAATCAATTCTATGATAAATATTATCTTAAATCAAAATTATAGTATGTCAAAAATATATAATAGGTTCAATGTTATTTATACATTTACATATAAAGGCATTTTTGGATTAATTAACCTGACTAGTGAGATCGACCTCTCAGTTTTCCCAGGATGTCGCAATCGACAAAAAAAAAAAAAAGGTCAATAAACAAAAATACATTTAATGTATATGCATTGTGTGTGTTATAAATTTTTTATCACTTTTATTTAGAATATAAATAAGTTTTATTAACGTTTAATTTCACAGTTCTACACAACATGTATTTCAATATATTTGATTATTTTTCGGAAATTTAAAAAAATTCAAAAAAATACGGAAAGGAGTAGAGATTGACTTGAACGTATGTCACAATTGACATGTTAGCCACCCCTGCTATGTGATCTAATTTAGATGTATTCAAACTGTGGGTCACGGCTCCTAGGGGCGTCGCTTGAGTCGGCGAAGGAAGCCGCGTCAAAGTACTGGAAACCAAAATTAATGTAGGTCATGTATAATTGATATAAATATTATTTATAATCATTAAAGCGATTGTGGAAACAATGATGAAACACATTACGTGACAATTTGTAGTTTTATTTCTAGTACTAAAGTCACTGTTATTATCGCCCATATTGGCCATATTGTATCCGTATTGTTTCAATATTTTCACAATTATTTGGGAGCTGTACAAATATTGTGAATACACAAAGGGGCCACATGATGAAAAAGTTTGAATACCACTGATCTAATTATTAAAGTTAAAGATAATGCTAGCCAGGGTTTCCTAAAAATGTAAAGTTACTGGCAAATGATAATATTATAAAATACAAGAACATAACAATACATCTGGATCAGTGAAAGGGTTAAAATTTAAAAGTATTGTTTTATTAAATTTGCAAATTATTTTTACATTAATCCATTTTATAATTTAATAACCACATATTCAATAAATAATACTCAAGTAAAAAAAGAGCAGGTGTTAGTTTTCCAATTTATATTTATATAGAAAGGGAATTAGGAAAATACTTTCTATGGGTATGTAAGATTTTCCAATGTTTTTATTTTAAAGCAAGTTATATTTATTTATTTGTATGTATATTTGTTTGTATCTATATTATAATGATCTGATTTGAGTATTTTTTTTAAATTAATATACCAAAAATAAACATATTGGTATTAATTGATTTTTTTGTTTTATTAACTTTATGGACTTATATCCATTACACAATTAAATTATAATTTATCAGATAACAAGGTAATAATAAAAATAAGCATATTTGAATACTGTTCAACCATGTATAATGTACATTATACATATTTGAATACTGTTCAACCATGTATAATGTACATTATACACAGATTAAGTTTAGAAAATACAGTTATGTAAATATGAATATATTATATGACATAGAATGGATCTTAGGATAGATCTTGGATCTTTAGTTGGATACATCTAAAATATATGGATGTGAAACATGGGTAATAAATGATGCCAAAAAGAAAAAACTAGAAGCTTTTGAGATGTGGTGTTGAAGGTGTATAGAAAGGATAAGTTGGATAGAGCGGAAAACAAATGAACAAGTATATGTTCGTTTATATAAATGTATAGCCATTACACATTTAAACTTATTTATTGCTATTTATTTATTTTTATTTACAATTCAACTAATTTATACATTTTCTATACACAATATAATTTTATACATATCATTAACATAAATTACATTTTTTGACATTTGACATTTAAGTTTTTTAGTTTGTTTTTTCAATAAAAAAATGTTGCGGGTTCAAAAAGCCTGAAAATTTATACAAAGTTCATCATGAGTTGTTATATAGGTATTTAAAATATTAATGATACATGGCACGATTGGTTTTATTAAGCATTTGAAGATTGTACAGCAAAATTCATCAAAATCACAAAAATTAGTAAATTATTTTGTTGTCTAAATTGTATAGCTAAGGTTTAACAATTAAATACATATAATGATACAATAAATATTAGAGTGGCTTACTCAATGATGAGGTATAATCGACACCTACTGTACAGCAGAGTGTTTATCTACTTACCACTTTTTTTGTGCTAGAATATAGCAAGTGTGATGAGCCCCATTTTTTCATTTAATAATGAATTTATTCAAATTCTTGAGATTTTTTACTATCTATTACTATTTTGTGGCGATACAAACTTTTATTTTTCAAGTAAGAATCGTTTTGATTATAAATGTTAATACTTAATAGATTAATATTAATTACAAACATTTTCAATTCATCATAGCCCCCATATCTTCCAAACCAATTATCATGGACCTATTATCCATAGTACACAAAGTTAATGAACTCATAAACCACTAGTTCGAATTTTGATTTTGAGACATCAAGATACTATGAAAAATGTTGTATCTTCACAAGACAATTCTTAAGGAGAATAAAAATCTCAATACTAAAAATATGGTCTCTAAGTATATTTAAAAATTCCAAAAATCTGATTTTGAATAACTGTATAGTTGAAAAATAAAATCGGATGAGTCTGCTTGGTGAATTAATCTGTCATTAAAAATAATAATTCTTTATTGTGTGTTAATGTATTTCATTAATCTAAGATTCAGAGCATAGTTATAAATTTATTAATTTTATAAATCGAGTGTATTTTTATTTTTATTTTTGTGTCTGAAAAGATGTTCTAGTAAAAGAAATAGACCCGCCCATTGTCGCACAAAATACGCATAGGACAAAACAGCACACAGATTTTAATATACTGGATATCACATTACATTACCATACACAAATTGAATATAATTCAAATGGAAAAAAACTCGGAATTTGGACACGATACATATAGTATAAATGTGTATACATATACTAATTTGGACACTTTTTTATGCTTAAGAAATAATCTTTCAGTGGTACATAAAACTGCAAAACTCTTTTAATAGCATTAGTGCAACTATCTAGTTTTACTGTAGCCCAGTCTAACCGTCGCCCGACGAAAACTGGTCGCCACCGGGGTACAAACTCATTTTGACCAGAGTATAGAAAATAACTCAAAAGTTTAGAAATTGTATTTATTATACATTATCAGTTATTACAAATTATAATAAAAATATCTCACATTTGTATCCATCTAATATATTTTTTTTACTCTAGGTAGGTACCATGTTTTGTTAATACTCAGATTAATAATATCATTTTATTTCTAATTTATTTTTATTATCAATATAATATATACTATAAATATACATACATCTAAGCATCTAGAATTTTTTTTTACTTATATACATAATACATATTTTTAAAATTTGATATCTCTTTCTGCATGTTAGCTATTGTTTTTTTCTTGTGTGTGCTTATAGTTTTTGCTGGCTCGTTATGCAAACTCCAATCGCGGTGTATTCCACCCATCATTATCTCAAGATGCTCGATCCTGTTCGCCTGCCTATTACTATGAACAGGTTTATATATGCTTTTGCAAATGCTATTAGAATAATGTGAAATATCTTCAAATTTAAAGAAATCATAATTTCTTTATTTTTATACTTAAACTATATTTACAGAATTCCAGAACTTTATTGAATCGTGATAAAAAAACTACTTCTGAAAGCGACATTGAAAAATATGCCCAGGATAACTTAAATATACATAAGAAAGGTATTTTCCGAAAAAAATTTTCAGTGAGAGACATGCTTTCATGGTCTAAGGTAAAAACTAAATAATTATAGTGTATTTGAACTAAATTAACATCTTACTCTAATTTTAATTGAAATATGTATAGGATCCAATTCGTAAACCTATGTTAGTGCTGTCTGACAAAGCATTGAAAAAAGAAGCTTGTGATTTATTTAAATTGGTTCAAACCTATATGAGCGATCGCAAAGCAAAATTAGGAATGACATTAAATAGTGTGGCTTTAGAAATATGTATGACTGGTTTTATGAAACCAACCCTCCGAGATGAATTATACATACAAATATGTAGACAAACAACAGAAAATCCTAGAAAGTATGAATATTTATTAAAATAGGTAAAATATTTTTATCTTGTATCTACAATTTATTTTATTTTCAGAGAAAGCTTACGACGTGGATGGGAACTTTTGGCAATTTGTTTATCTTTTTTCCCACCTTCTCCTAAATTACAAAAATACTTAGAAAGTTACATGGAAAGGCATAGAGATCCAGGTCTAGACAGTTATGCAACTGAAGTTGGTCGGTGGCCTGTCCATGTCCAAGTAAGCCACTATGCCAGTGTGGCCACTAAAAGATTACACAGAATGGGTATAGACGGTAAAAAAGCTGTTCGAAGACCAACACTAGAAGATATTGAACAAGCTAGAGTAAGATTGATTTTATTTTAAATCATATTTTATTAAATAAGGAGATTATTTATATCTTGTTGTTCATTAATAGATGCAAATATTCAGGCCTAGTCTTTTTGGAAATACAATCAATGAAGTTATTGATCTTCAAAAAGAACGCTTTCCTAACTATAAATTACCTTGGATACAAACCATATTATCTGAATTAGTACTGAGGCACAGAGGCGATCAAACAGAAGGAATATTTAGGTAACCAAAACAATACCTATTATAAATTTTTAATATAATGTATAAAATTTTTTTTCTTTAAATGAAAGGTATTATATTTTAGTTTATAAATATTTATTAAATATTAAACATTTCTAATTTTTATTCTATACTCTATAGAGTGCCAGCTGACATGGATGAAGTTATGACCCTTAAAAGTCGTTTAGATGTATGGGAAGTTCCTGGATCTGAAGAGTTGACTGATGCCCATACACCAGCATCTTTATTAAAACTATGGTATCGTGAATTATACGAGCCTCTTGTTCCTGATCATATGTATGCTGAGTGTATTGCAGCTCATCAAGATGCTCGCCGCGCCATTGCTATTATTCATCGATTACCACCTATAAATAAAGCTGTTTTGGCATATCTTATTCACTTCCTACAATTGTTTACCAAACCTGAAGTTGTTCATGTTACCAAAATGGATGCTAGTAACCTGGCTATGGTTATGGCTCCGAATTGTTTACGTTGTACTTCAATTGATCCTCGTGTTATATTTGACAATGCTCGTAAAGAGATGGCTTTTATGCGTTTGTTAATATTACATTTTGATGCATCCTTTATGGAAGGAGTATTTTAAATAGATCTGTTATGTTCATTAACTAATTACTGGAACTGTAATTGTTTCAAAACTACACAAACCAAAGGTTATTATTATGAAAGCTTAATTGCACACTAATTTAATTATTTTTTAAGCTAATATTAATAATATATATATATACGTATGATAAATTAAACATGATGACAAAATGTTTGACATTGATTTTGGTAGTTTAGATAAGTGTTACCATGTAAATGACTTTCAAAATTTTACTTAAAATATAATCTAATTACTTAAATACTATTTTAATTATATACCCTCCCACTGCCTTTAATATGTTGTATAATTTTTTAATAGCTTATTTATACATTTTTATTTTTTACTTTTGTTTTGCTGTTATGATTATAGTAACAATAAACAGTATTAGATTATTTATTTAATAATTTACTACTATAATATTTTTTAAATAGTCAAGTGGTATTAGAAAAATGAATTGTGTACAAATAAGTGAATTATAAATATACATAGTACTGTTTTAAAATTAAAAAAAACTTTCAATGACATATTTTGTATTTGTTAAGTTTCATAAAGCTTATTAATTTAACAGAAATGTAGTGAAATGTTTTAGTCTTATGCAACAAGCAGACTAGAATTCATGTTATTTTGTTTTACTGGAATATCTTTTTTGTTCTGGAATTAAGAAAAAAGATCTTTTATTATTATTAATATAAATTTTTCGTCTGAATGCATTTATTTATAAGTTCAGTTTTTATATCAAACACCAGAACAATATTGTCATTTTAATTTTATACACTTTATTCTTTCTTAACTTCTTTGTGGTGTTATTGTATGAATAATAAAGTTGGAATTGTTTTTATTTTGTAGAATAGTTTTTTAACCTATTGTACCGAGAACTTAAGAAAATGTCAATGGCTTCAAACCATAGAGTAATTTATACTTTTCTCTATGTACTGAACACTTGAGCAATGTTTACTCACCATGTGTTCTAGGTAACAATATTATCATTTTTCCAGTCTCCTGCCTATTACATAATACTATGTACTCATAATGATAAAAATAGGCACCCTTAGTGATAGCGTGGCTAAAATCAATAGCTCTTGATTAACGACTTAATAATTCTATATTTCAATAACTATACTCATGTAGAATTCTGTATTCTTAAACCATTCACACCCCAAATGTGATGAGCCCATCTTCAGTGCTATGCTATCATATTTGAAACTTGTCAGAAAAAAACCATAATTCATTTATAGTATAATAAGTGTTCTATTCTAAGATAACGCCTTAGTGGAGAATAAAATTAGACCAGAATATTTATATATTTGGGAAGCCTATATAGAACAACTCCATCAGTTTTTGAATATTTCAATTTTCTAATAGATATTTTTATCAAACATTTTAAGTGTACTTCAATATCAACTATAATAAATTGTCTTCTGAATTTCCTTTGGCTTAATAATTCAGTTATTAAAAATATTAGTTATCTTTTTCATTCTGTACTTACTCCCTCCCCTTCCATTTGTATTAAAGAAAAATTTATCAATTATCAAAATGTTGTTTTATAATGAATATACATTTATTATAAAAATGAATGTTTGTCTGTCTGTCTGTGTGTCCTTTATGCATTTCTTAACTGCTGGATCGATTTTAATGAAATTTGGTACAGATATAGATTAGACCTCTGGGCAGAAAATATGCCAATTTAAAAAGGGAGAGGACCAACCCTGAAGTACTCAAACAGGGATTTTGATATTTCTGATGGAAATTTTTGTTTATAATTGGTTGTCATGGGTTTTGAAGCTATTATAATAATAATTATTGGTTCCTAGGCAAAAAAGTGCACGGGATTAACTAGTCATTTATAAATATGAATAAGCTTAAAATAAAAAAATTGGATCAGATTATTGTTGATTATTGGTAAATGTTTTTGCATTACACACAAAATTCTGAAATAACATCTTTGCATAATATACTTGTATAATGAATAATGTTGAATATACATTAATGGGGTCTGCAAAAATTTTTTTTTTTCATTAATTACTTTCTAAATATTCATAATATTGAAATAATAACTGTTTTGATAATAACTTAAGATTTTTTTATTCAAATAAAATATGCACAGATAACAGCATTTCAATAAATATATATTATATAGAACCACAGAAAATTATATTAAACAGGGTTTGACCGCCTTACTTCCTCATACACAATTTATTATGTGGATATTAGTGGGAAAATAATTTGTAGTCTCAAACTTCAATGAACTGATGTTATAACGTTATAAATTAATCAGAATCAAATTTATTTTTATTTTTACCTAATAAGCAATTGAAATTAAAAAAGTTTAATTTTGTAACTTGTTTTAATTCAGATAAAGAGTATACTTAAAGGAGCAAAATAACAATTAAAATATAAACTGTATTAATTTAAGTTTTATCTATTTTTTTTTTTAAACACACTTACATTTTACCTAAATATCTAAAGTTTATAAATACTTACATACTTGTTTAAAGTAGTATAATTTTGACATAAAAAACATAATAAATATATTTTTTTAAATAACTTAGATCGATAATTTAAAAAAAAAAATTATGTATAACAATGTCAACAAACATGAACTAAACAATAATATAAACATATTTAAAATATTAATAAGTCTATCATCAATTATTATTCCGCTACTCACACTGATTAATAATCAAATTAATTTATTGTTTTAAACATAGATTATAATTAATATAATATAATTTTGAAGAAACAGGAACATGCAAGAAAAAAATGCTTGATAGTATTAAATATCCAAAGTAAAAATTTTTAATAGTTTAGGAAAATACTGACAAGTTATTTTTGCTCGAGTTTTAAACGTTTTTTTCTCTTTTTTTTTTTTTATATAAAATTTTTGTACAAAATAACATATTTCGTTTAGGATTGAAATGTCTAATCATATACATAAAAAAAATTTACATTGTTGTATGTACACATAAAATTTAGTCTTATAATAAAAACAATAAATTGTTATTGTATTATTGCGAAGAAGAGGGACGGTGATATTGCGGTGGATAATTATTATTATAAGATTGAGGCAACCTTGGGGGGTATTCATTTCTAACAGGATACTTATCAAATGATCTTGGATATTCTGGTGGATACCTAGGTCCATAACATGAACTGGCTGCGGAATCGGCTTGTATACCTATTTCAGATGATTTATGAGGTCGGTCAAATTTTGTTAATGTTATTGAAGAAGGTAATTTGGGAGGGTATGTAGAAGACGATGGTATAGCAGGTGATGCTGGTTGTGAAACAGCAGCAGACGAATGAGTTGGTGGCATATATGACGGAGATTGAACAGATCTTGACGGTGGCGGTATATGTTTAGGTGTTATTGAAATGCTAGGATTATTTCTTAATAAATTTGAACGGTTTCGTAATTGTTGCATAGAAGCATCTGAAAATGAATACATTCATTTTATAAAATAAAAAAGATAATATTGTACATTATGAACTATATTAATTACAAACCACTTTTAGGCCCTGGATTAAAACTACTTTCTAATGGCTGAGGCCTATTATAAGTCATTGTAGAAGGGTGAGTAGATTGTTGTTGAGGAATGAATGGTTGGCTAGGTACTGTTGGATTATTAGGTTTATTATTTGCTGATGTACGGATGGCAATTATTTTTCCACTTTCCAACTGCATATAAATTCCTTTAGGACTTTTCAGTACCATTACTTTTTGACCAGCTTTCAATACAATTGAACCACGATCACCAGCATTTGTTGGGATTACAACATCTTTAGAAATATCAATATATAAGTATTAAATTCACTGTTTTTAGAAACATGCAACACACAGTTGGTGTATTTGAAGTTAACAGTTTCAGAAAATAATTTAAGTTCAATAGTAGTTGTTAATTACCAAGTGGTAAAGTCATTTCTTGAGCACTCATTCCCTGTTTTTGCCAGACTTCAGCTGGTATCCATCTACGGTTTAGAGCATTTCTGCTAGCAATTACTGCTGATGTATTAGACATTGATTGCATTGGACGTACACTAGCCATTGGTTTACCCATTTGATTTCTATATAAAATAATTGTATTGAATAAAGGGTTATAAAAAATATATATTTTAATATTTTTCTTCTTACCTATACAATGAAGATGTAGTATTTTGACCATAATATGAATACATGGGTCTGGTGTTTGCTTTTTTCTCCATTTCATAACTCCTTTTGGCTAACCTTTTTTCCGCCTGCGATAATTTTTTGTCTTTACGGTCCACAAACAATGATTCGTGTTGAAATGGTTCCTAAATATTATTAAGCAAAATAACATTATAAGTTACAATGGATAATATAATTGAATTTCAAGAAGACTTCATTCTCAAGTTTGTTATCTTTGTCTTTTGCATGAACAAGGTACAACTAAAACATGTTGACATAAATGGTTATAGACTCATGAATAATTGAATAGTGTTTTTCAACAATTGTTGGCTATGTTACATAAGTGAAGACAAAGATAATAATCTTTGGAGTGATGTATTCTCTTCCAATGTTTAATTTATAACAATTTACCTTGGTTAGCACAGAACTGAGATTCTCAACAATATATTTTACAACTACATCGCTATAACTATCTTTGAGTGACGAAAAATCTTTGATTGGTGTAGACTCTCCATCATCCCAACATAAATTAGTTACTTCTTTGATAGACAAATGGGCATCTGGATTGCATTCATCAACAACACGATCTGCCATTACCTGTTTGTTAATCTGTCTATCATAGATTTTTTTTTCTAAACAATTATCTGTTACTAATCTGTATACAAAACATGGTTTTTGCTGGCCATATCGGTAAACCCTGCATACAGCTTGAGTATCATGACAAGGATTCCATGATGCATCAAACACAATTACTCTATTTGCTCCAACAAGATTAATGCCCAACGATCCGGCACGTGTTGATACCAAAAACAAATGGACTGTATTACAGATGTTGAAATCGTTGATTAATTTTTCACGTTCAGATGCAGAGGTACTGCCATCAAGACCTAATAATGATGGATTATTTGTATGATAATAATTAATGAACATTAATAGATATGAATTATTTTATTATTATAAATGTAATATACTTTTTGGTCTAAATTAAAATCGGCATCTAAAACATACCTATAAAATATTTTGTAATAGTTGAGTTGTAATTTTTTATTCAAACTAAAACTAACAAAATATAAGATAAAAGTATGAACAATATTCTACTTACGATAATAATCACAATTTCGACACCAATGTTCATCTTTTCCAGGTATTTTATTTCGTTGTAAAAATTCTTCAATCAAGTCTAATGTGAATAATGATTGACTAAATAATAAAACACGATCACCAATTCTAACAGATTCTTCAACAATCGCAAATAACAATGACATCTTTGCTGAAGCTTCAATCATACCAGGTACATAATCATTAAATAATTCAACTGCCTGAAATCCATTTCATTATAATGTAATAATGTATACGATTGATAATTGAAAATAATGTAATAAGTAATAACTTACCCAATCATATGGTATTCCTGGTTCTTCCTTCCCACTTTTAATTAAAAGTGAAGGATTTTTTATTTCACCTTCCTCTAATGTTGTTATTTTTGGATCCATGGTATCTTCTATAGATCTTGATTCTTTATTTATAGAAAACGAAGCACTTTTTTCATCGTGAGATTGTTCAATGTCTGTATTATTGCCATTTCCACCATATTCATATTTAGTTTTATTGTCTAACGAACGAAATGGTGGTAATGGATTTACATCTTGGCTGGTCATAGTGCAAGGGGCTGGATTCTTACGTTCAGGTGGTTGATATATACGTTCAGGTCCAGGAATATTATCTAGTATATCAGATATACTTCCCAATGGAGTACTAGTACTTGGAGTGTATGGCGGGTACATAGATGAGTAATTTGAATATCTTGAATAAGATTCATTAGAATTTGAAACGTTGAAACGATTAGAGTCTGAATACATTTTCACTTCATTTTGATTATGAGCTCCAGACATTAAACCAACCCCTCTTCCAGTAATTTGTTGTATATTTGTTGCTCTTGGATATTGACTAGATTCAGGATCTGTTTTAGCACCTCCGGGTAACCCAGGTTTGACGTTAGACGGCAATGGACCATAGACTGGTTGATATTCATTAATTTGATTGTTCAACATGCTTGGCGGCTCTAAAAGACCAAGCAAACTCTGTCCATCAGGCTGCCCAACCATAGCGTTATACAATAGTGCCTGTTCATTGGCGTCAGTTGTGGAGTTAAGGACACTTAACATTGCCTGATCATTAGCTAACAACATTTCTTGGTCATGTAACATCTGATCGGTCAAAATATTTGGATTTTGAAATGAGGAATCAGGTAAAATAGTTCCATAATTATGATTCTGGTTATTTATATGCTGATTGGGTTCTAACATATAATTGTTATAGTTATTACTTGAACTATCCGGGTTCATGAATGGTTCCCTAATCGGAATCTGGCTACGATTAGCCATTACATTATCTGAATTTTGATACTGCTGTTGTTCTTGATTATGTTGGTGATGGTGCTGCTGCTGCTGCAGGTGTTGTTGTTGTTGTTGTTGTTGTTGTTGTTGTTGTTGTTGTTGTTGTTGTTGTTGCTGCTGCTGCTGCTGCTGCTGCTGTTGCTGTTGATGGTGTTGTAGCTGTTGTTGCTGCTGATTGACAAATGTTTGATTGATTTCTTGATGTTCATGTGCTATAGTCATTGAATGAGTATGTTGAGCCCCTTGACTACTTGTTAATTGTCCCTGGTTATTAGTATCACACAACAACATTCCTTGGCTTCTAATCCCTTGATTAACAGGATTATTATTCATTAACCTTGGGTTATCAATTATTTGATGATTTGTTACTCGATTTTGAATTGCAGATTGATTGCTCAACGTACCCTGATTACTCAAACTATTATTAATATTCTGTGAATTGATATTGGTCGGAATAGAATTTTGTACACGCTGATGATTCAAGTTGGTTTTTTGATGATTTGGCATAATTCGATTGTTGTCAAATATACCCTCAAAACTAACAGCCATACCAGTACTACTGTCACTTCCCTGTTTTATTAAGCCACTCCCATAAATGCCTTTATTACTTTCTGTCAAAGATGTATGGCCATTATTAAATTGAATATCTTCATTATTTCTTGATGAGCTTCCAAATATTCCTTTATTAGTACTTGTTAAGACATCTTGATTGTTTGCAAACAATCCTTGATTGCTATTAGAAAGAACTTCTTGACTATTTCCTTGGTTAAATGCTTGCCTAAATGATATTTCTTTAGAATTAGACATACCTTGTTGATTTTTTAAGTTGCTATCATTATCGTTCCAATTATTATCAACATGTATTCCTGAATTAGCTACAATCATAGATTGATTTTTTTGGATCTGTTTATTATTTATAGTAGGTCTTCGATTTCGAACATTTTTTGATTTATGTTTTGATATTGCCATTTGATCAATATTATCTGCTTGCAATCCTGGAATGTTTGAAATACTTTGACAAGGTATAATCTCTTGACTTATTCCCAGAGTTGGAAAATGACCTTGGTTTACTTTTTGAACATCTGGAGAAAAACCTTGGTTCCCTTTGTGAACATCAGGAGAAAAACCTTGGTTGGGTAATGGTTGTTCGGATTCCTGTGTTCCTTGTGTAGTATCTTGATTAAATACACGATTTTGATCATTTGAACCACTGAAACTGGTTTCTTCATAGTTTTGATAACTTGGCTCACTTTTTACCATTCTAATTTCTCCAACTTCTAGTCTAGGATCTTGAGGATATGGATATTGACTTTTTGTTTCTGAACCTTGATTAGATTGATAATATTCTGAATTACCTCGGTAAAAATTTCCTCCTTCTTTCCAATAAGAAGAATCATAATTTTGATTATAATTGTTCAATTGTTGATTTGTGTAATTTCCCTGACCTCCATATTGTTGTGGTTGTGAGGAATAATCATCATATTGATTAGATTGAATAGATTGAGTAACAGTTGAGGTATTGTGATTATGAGTAGTAGGAGTAATAAGTTGATTATTACTAGTATTTGGCATAACTGTTGCTACAGCCGGGGTTTTCATTTGATCTTTTTTTATGTTCTGAAATTAATTTAAATAAAAAAAAATAAGGGGAAATAGTTAAAAAATATGTTGTTTAAGAAAATATTTTTAACTTAAAAAAATAACACATTATTTTCATCCAGATAATAAAATTGTTTTAATTATTTTAGATTCCGAGCAAATCGAAAGAACGTATTGTATTCACAATGATGTGTTTTTTTTTTATCTATCATCAACATTATTCTGATTAAAAAGTTAATCTAGTTGGTATTTTTGAGATCAAAACATAAAAAAAGTGATTATTTTAACGCAAAACCAATTTTATTTTTTTGGTATAACTCAAAAACTAATAATGTAGACCATTGAAATGTTCACCAAATATTAATTATATTAGCCTTTTCCCTGAATGGTAACATTTTAGAATTATTTCGACTCTTTCTGAGCTAGATACAGCCATGAGAAATGTTTTGATTCTTGTAAAGTTGTTTTAACTAATTCTCAAATTTTTTTATTAACTTAGAAAAAAGCTTAAAAATTTAATGCAATGTTCTTTTACAAGTTTGATGAATGGAAGTTCAAAAATATTAAAGATACAATAGACACGATTAATTTTTAGATCTAAAGTTTGACAAAATATATAAAAATTTCCAAACTATTTTTCTGTAAGATATTCATTTTAGATTCTGAGTGGAACACTAAATTTTTTTAGTTTTTTTTTTCTATAAATATCAATGAAAATTTATTTGTTGGGTAAAAAAGCGTGAACATTTAATGCAAGGCTCTTGATATATTGTTGTAACAACAGCAGTTGAAAAATATTAAAAATACATGGGCACAATATTTTTTTATAAGCATTTAATAAGATCGAATTTTGACAACATTTATCAAATTTAAATAATTATTTTTTAGTTAAAAATGTATAAAATTTTCAACTTTTATATCTAAGGATTCAAAATTTAAAATAAGATTCCACATAAGTAGTTAATTCTGTTACCAAAAAATCTAAAAAATACATTAACACAGTTTATTTTTATGGTCATTTCAAGTTCAAATTTGGACGAAATTACATATTAAAAAACCTAGAATAACTATTCTAGTTATTTTGTTGTGATTGTATAATATTATTTGTGGGTACTTGAAACTTCTAAAGTATACTATTATATATCTATGATAGTACCACGGTTTGTTGTTGATGTATAACGCGTTACCTGATGGATATTGTGATATGATTAATTTGGAATTTATTATTAATACCTATTATAGGTCAATTTTTTTTTTAATACCATAGATAAGTATATAATATGTCTTATACCTGACTGACATACCGTCTCCGCTCAGAATCGTTTTTCTTATACAATGATAATATATCATTGAATTCAAATTTAATACTATCCATTATACAGTGACCCACTTATAACCTACTGTACAGCAGAGCAACATCCACTTGCCCACCTTTTTATACTTGAATTTAACTTATGATGAAATATTTTTTTTTTTTAGTAATGAAAATAATTTTATTGATTTTCTCTTTAAAACTTTTATGAAAGATAATTGATATTACTTATGTATTCATTACCTTGCGATTTGGATTGTTTTTTAATTCTTTAGAATTAGGATTTATTCCTCCTCCTTTTGGCCATCGACTTCTAGATCGTTTGGATGCTGCGGATGGAGAAGTTGCTGGGGTAGGTCCTAAAGGTGTACCCAAAGGTGTACTAGCTTCTTCTAGATCTAAATCAATTTCAGCTTCATCCAATGAGCGTTTTTTCAAAAAATAGTATAGAATGTCAGGATGGTTCCAGATCTAAAATGTAAAATAAATATAAAAAATAAAATATTTAAGTTACATATTGTTGTTTTAAACAACTTACTTTACAACAAACTGCAAATGCTTTTAACGGATTAGGTACAGCTTTTTTCCGTACAACTTCATTCATGAATCGATCATACAGCAATCGTTGTAATGGAGTCATACGAACAAGTAAAACAAATTCTTCTTTTTGTGGTAATGTTTTTTCTAATACAGAATGACTTCTTCGTTGAACAAACCCTTCTAAAAGAGAATGTAAAACATGTGCTCTATGTCTCATCAACCTAATATCTTGAGGTGTACTATCAATACATTGACCATTTTGAATAGGTCTTTCAAACATGTTACTGAATTCAGTTTTTGTTCCCAAGTAATTTGGACGGACAAAATCTACCATACACCAATATTCTAATAAGTTATTTTGTAATGGATATCCAGTTAACACTACACGTCGACGACTTTCAATCTCTTTAAGAGATTGTGAAGTTGAAGCATGGCTATTTTTAATTCTATGCCCTTCATCACAAATCACTAAATCTGGTCCAGGTTTTACTAATGCATCTCTCATTTCTAAAAAAAATTAAATATTCAATTATTAAAAAATGTTCTTCAAAATTATTTACCCATATGCAAATTAAATGTTTACCATCAAGCAATGGTTTATTTTTTTCATCATAAAAGTCGTCATCAATTTGTTTTTTATTTCTTTTTTTTCTTGGTTTCCTAGAAGTTAATTGTCTGTAAAGCTCATAGCCCATTAGCAAAACACCACCTTCAACCCGCCAGCTTTCTATGACTTTGCCTCTAGCTGATATAGTCTTATGAAAGTCATTAAGAACAAATAGAGGAAACTGTCTATGAATAATATCGCCACTATTAGTTGTATTTTCTGAAGAATTTTTAGGATCATCAGGTAATGGAAGCCACATATTAAATTCAGCCATCCAATTTTGTAAAGTATTTATAGGCATAATACACAACACATGTTTTGCAGGCGTATGTCTTAAAAAAACATCACAAAATGAAACAACCTATAAGAATAATATTTAAATAATTTAAAATAATGATACATTGAAAACAATACTTTTAGAAATTAGTAAGCATAAAAAAAGCAAGTTTATAAGTACTAATAAATTACCTGAAGTGTTTTGCCTAACCCCATTGAATGGGCAAGTATGCACCCAAATCCTTTGGAAGATTTAAACCTTTCAAGAGATTCAACCACATTATCATACAAAAATCTTACACCTCCAATTTGGTGAGGTTTGATAATACGTGCAATTTGAGGAGCTAAGAAAACATCTGGCTCATTATCTGGATGACCAACGTTTATAAGAACTCGTCCAGACTCATCTGGTAGATTATAAGCATCGTTTGTGTGCATACCACTATTGTGTGCATCATCATCTGCTATATCTTCTTCTTCTTCGTCACCGGATATTAATATACAATCATCATCTGAGCTTTGAGGTTTTTGTTCTACGCCTTCTTCTTCACTTTCACTACTTATAGTTACAACCTCGGCTACTTTTGCTGGTTTTATTGGAGCAATTGAAACAGAGGATGTTACCATATGTGGTTCACTAACATCTCCAAGTTTTGAAGCAATAGATGATAATTTATCAATTTCATTACATTCTTTTAAAGTGTCCGGTTGATTTTTTAATATTTCCAACATTTTTTTATTAAATATCTGCGGTGATCCAGAATCAGTGGATATCACAATTGTATTAGGTTTAGATTGGACTTGTGGTTCAGTAGGTGCAGAACTTTTTTTAATTAATGATGTAGTTCCTCCTTGAAGCAAAGACATAACACGATCCTGAGCTTTAGAATTTTGTCTATTGATCGCAATTTGTTTTTGGACCTAATGTTTTAAAAATAATTATTTAACTAAAAAGTTTTGTTAAAAATAAACCATTAATTATACTTACGTCTCTAATAATACGTTGTTGCTCTTGAACCCGCCTTAATCTTTCCATTTCTTGTCTTTGTGCAGCCAAGGTCGATTCATCTAATTTTGTTTCATCCATTACCTCACGAATATTTCGTCTCAAATTGGTTGGTCGTTTTTCGGATGTAGATTGATTATCTGGATCTTCGTCACTAGTTTCTAAGTAAAAATATAAATTAATTAAAAAATATTTATAACCAAAATAATATATAGGTACATACTTTCATCATTCATTTTGGCTTTTTTCGGGGTTTGATCATCTTCTTCCTCGCCAGATTTCCGTTTAGAGTTGGCTTCAATTTCTTCATCAGTTTGTTCTTTGTTATTGCTCTCATTTTCTGATTCATTTTCAATGAGTTCCGATTCTAATTTGACTTCAACGTTTTCATCAACTGTTGTAGGAATATCAGATACTTCGGAATTACCTGAAGTTTTTGAAATTTCCGGTGTCTTGTTCGTATCTTCTTCGCTACCACTAAAATCATCTTCATCGCTACAGTCATCTTCTTCTTCCTCTTCATTTTCTATAGCCTTAGGCAGTGGCTTTTCTTCAGGTGGTTGAACCCTTTGAACAGTTAAATTCGAGTATCGTGATAAATTAAATGGATCCATTAGAAAATCACTGTACTAAAGCCAATTCCATGATAATTTATTCTAAAACTGTTCTTTCACGTCAGACAATACCACTAGCAATAAACATTAATATTTAATAGTCGAATACGAATACCTATTAGATAGATAGATAATAATAAAATAATAATATTATCAAAACAACAAGACGTTTTCTTCACGGGTTCCTATCATAAACTCGACTAGAACACACGGCATTCGAGATTAAAACGTAAGTACCATAAACCGTCGAAATATCGTCGACCGTTTGAAAATGTCTCTTGAAATCGATATGGCGGTATGGATACGGAAATCACGACGGTCTTCAAAAATGTTAACTAACATCAACAATATTATTATTATTACGTCCGTCCATTTTCTTCTGGTACTTCTACAATCTACATTCAATACATTTTTTGGAAAACATTAATCTCCGGGCAACTACAGTGTGGGTGAACAGGTATTATTCCCGCCCCTAATTGTTTTCTTTATGATTACATACTATCTATCGCACGACGCGGCTCACTGCGGCTGTCGGAATTCAGGAACTTATGGGCATAAAATAATATTAATGTCTTCAAACGAAAATTCATTCCGAGAAAAATGCCGTTAACCAATTTTCGATATCATAATATTAATCTAGAATTTACAACGATGAGAGGAAATGATTATAATTCCGCTACGCACGTACAACGTGTAGTTGGCGAGGGGACGGGTCGTTTATTATTTTGTTTTCTGTCCAGACCCTAGGGCTAATGGGACCCAGGGGACACGATTGATGATCTAAGCTACCATCAGCCGTCACGGTCGATATTCGATTCCCAAAAGTCAAATGACAAATTCTCGAAATGACTTCGGAAGACACAGATTTTTATTATTTTGTTTGAATAGTAAATTTCGATTCACTAAAAAAGGGAAAGCTTGTGACAAGTTTACGTCCGGTAACATTGGCTACACTGTAATGTTGACATGAATGAAGTATCGAAAAGTGTGTATGCGTAAAAAATTTAACAAGTTATGAGAAATGAGATTTAATTAGCTCTTATCTGGTTTTCTACTAAAACAATATTCATTAATTTGTCATTTTTTGCTGTGTACATCTACATTATTCGTTTACATAGTTTTTTCCTTTTTCCTTTCAATAGTGAAGACAATTGTGTGACATTTATTGTCTAACCGTTTTGCGTGAGTGTTTAAAATTAATTGTACTACCTATTTAATTTGACTCAAATATAATTACTGTACCCAGTTGGCATTATAAAATTAGTAAAAATCCTAGAATGGACGTGGAATCAACAGAAAATCCAGTAAGTCAATCATATATTTTTAATAAATATATTTTTTATACAGAACTGTTTACCAGTTAAAATATAATAACCACTATTCATCGATATAAACAAAAACATTAATGATAAAGATATGATTGGTGAATGTCTATTAGTAGTTAATTAGATATATGTCTAATCAATACTTAAAATATTGTTAAATCTCTATATTTGCTGGTATTTATAATTTATTAGGATCTCAATTCATGACAGTAAATTATGTGTAATTGTTGTTTTTCAAAAATTTTAAGAAAGTCATTGTTACTAATATTACTTCATACTTGCTAAGGAACCTCTATTTTTAAATAAAATGAGTCATTCTGTTCTTTTTTTAAAATATTTTGTTATTTTGTAAGAAAATACATTTATAATCACACTATCATCCTGATATTCAAATGTGTAAGTATTATAGTTAAATTTGTAAACATCAAACTCTTAATGTAAAAAAAAATAAATATTTGTACTCAAAATAAAGACTCACATTACTTACAAAAATTGCAATTCATTAAAATGAAACTTAAACATTTAAATCACGCCCGTATTGTAAGCTAAATAAATAAATAAAATAAATAAATAAATAAATTATTTTAAATTTTAATTGTTATCAATTTTTGTTTTTGTTTTCTACAGTTAATGTTTTATAAGCATTAAATAATATTTAAAAACAATAAATGTAAGCTAACTTGGCTTTGTTTAATAAACCAGATACTTGCAATTTCACAACATTTTAAATTTGTTTTTAAAACTGTTCAAAGTTATCACTTACCTAATATCAAATAACAATTAACAAGTTTTTGTGACTGCTTTAACGCATAACTTATCTTATCACTATAAATTTGAAATAAAGTTTTAAGTATAGAATATACCTATGATTTTTCAAAATTTATTATGTTTTTAATCAATTATAATAAATTAAATTAATTTAGTCGCACCATTATATATTTATACCAATATATTTATATATATAAGTATAACTATAACATTATATTACTCAGTGGCGCTGAAGTGGGAAGTATATTCCAGTAGTTGTTCTGGGACACTATTTACTAAACATTTAAATATATAAGTATGTATATTATGCACAAATCTATAAATTTCTTTATTTTTACCTATACAAAAACTAAGTTTTAACTTTTAGTCTAGAACTTAGTAAATCCAGCTTTTGACAAAATTGATTTTGTTTTTTGTTATTACTAGAATTACGTGTATTTTGTGCAGATTTGTATGCAATTGCATATTTTTTAATTTTCACAATTTTGGTATTTTTGTCAGTAATCTTTACGAATCATAATGGTTTGAAGCTAATGGAAAATTATTTTTTTGCACATTTCTGCTTATAAAATAGTTATTGTATAATTTTGTATATTTTGATAAAATTCAAAATGTATTGTATAATGAATCAAGTTCTAAAAAAATTTATAAAATATTAATTCATCAAGCAGAAAAGGTAATAATACATTTTGTAGGCATTAAATGACTATTCATTATTACCTATACTCTGTTCAGCGAGATATCGCGCTGTGTACCGACAAAAACTGGTTCTCCCACGCAACACCCTGTCTGCCATTAGGGAACCGGTTTCGATAGCATGATGATGCGGTGGGATGCGCAGAATCAGCGCGTTCTCTCGCTGAACGGAGTATGTATATCATTAGAAAATTAAAAATTATTCTTTTGTTTATTAAGTAGATACTTATAATTATAACTGTAGGTATATTTGATTTGTTTTAAATTATTTTAAGTCATACATATTTTATAAACTAGTAAAAATAATTATTGAATACAAATTGCGAATTTTTATATCGTGTTACACAATTTAATGTTTTTTACTAGTATATTTGTTGCATATTTTGACACTTTTTAATGCATAAAAATGTGTGCTTATTAAATTAAATACAACAATCTTTTATAAAATTGCAGATTTATGCATTGCTATAAGGTAGATTCACTAAGGGTCTGTGTGTTCAAAACTTAAAAGCCCATTAATAAACAATCAGTAAAGAATTATTACAATTTTTTATATTATTGATCTATTAGTTTTTATTATTATACAACTAAGTACCCTCATTAAACACAATTAATTATAGTTCGTTTAATATTGACAACTAGTATTAAGTCACAAGGGTGTCCGCAGGGAGGAAGTAGGGGCAGTCCCCCCCCCCTTGGCTTTGTCTGGGTTGATTATCATAATCGAATATTAATGATTTTAATGCCTTAAAAATTCTAAATAGTGCACTTAATTATTTTTATTTTTAATATGAAAGATATAAATTCTAATATAAATTTGGTGTAAATTAAAATATACATTTTAAACTTTTAAAGGATTGTAAATAAGTTTTACATACAGAACTGATTGTTTTAGACTTCTTTAATCTGAAAATAAATTATTCCTTTTTTTTATAGGTTTAGATCATATATTATAATATGAATCAAGTAAACGCATGTGCAAATTTTAAAGTAAAATTTAAAATCTTCAAAAAATAAAAACTTCTTATTAAACTTGTGTATGTTATAAAACAAGTATCACATAGCTAAATTCTGAAAAAAATGCAAAGTACATCGAAATCTCAACCTCAATCATTACCTATGTAATATAAAATATTGCAAAATAAATATATTTAAAATTAAGAATAAAACATTTTTATTTTACACAGTGATTTTCATTACATTCGATTATGAACGTTAGAACTAAGAACGTTACTTTTATAGATTTATCATTTATGACATGTAGTGGTAGGGCCAAGTGCAATACGCCAATACTGCAGTGTCAACCAAGTTTTTACTTTTTTGATAAAAAAGATTGAATGTTCATAGTGGCTACCTATAATATAGTTTCAACTTTTCAAGTTTGTTGTAAACATTTCTGAATAAGATAGAAACATTTCATGTTATAAATTACCTGAAATTATCAAATCAATGGTAACATTTTATTTATTAATAAAATGCATTTTCTAATTTAAAATTACGTAACAATTAATTAAAATGAATGCTGTAAGATTAAGTTGTAACTAACCATCTAAGTACAATTCATAAATAATGTTTACATTCCCTGCCAAATGCCTATATGAAAGAAAACATGTCACAAACAATACTTTATCACAAATAGAAAAGTGAAACAAAAAATGTAAAAAGTAAAATATTTTGCCCTTCCCTTGATATATTCCTACTGACGCCCTTGGCAAGTCATAAGTCATAAGCTAATAAAATATACTTTACCAAATTGTTTAATGTTAGGTAGGTGTTAGGTATATATAAATAGATAATATTATATAAACTATTTTATACTTAGAATTTGTATGCATAAAAATGCTCAGAAATATATTATTTGGTCTCAAAATATGAAATTAAAAATGTATGTTATTATTCACAAAAGGAAACTACTTAAATACCTATCTTTATGAAAAAAATTTTGTTTTGTAATGAATTCATGTTAACTATTATAGTTGTGTGAAAAAAAATATTTTCCCCGATATTTTCAAAAATATCAAGATTTTATAAGACAATGAGTGTTCACTGTTAAAAAATAACATTATGTGTATACTATTTATTACATAAATATATTATAAAAACTATATTTTTTAATATAATAATTACTGCTTTTTGAGATGGAATAATGTGTTAACCTCGAGGCAATAAATAAGTAAATTCTACAAATATCGCAACTAATTTTTGTGGTAGTGGTAGAATAACATTTTACTTATTAACATTTTATTGGCTAGATGAACAAATTATAGCTATGCGTTAAAAACCTTGTATAAAATATCATGAAATTGCTATTCAATCTTAAAATATATTAAAAATAAAAAGTATATATTTTGAATTTTGATAAATAAATGCTGAATTTAATAATATAATTTATATGCCTATATATATATAATTAAATTACTGTATTTTCATTGTTATTGACCTAATATTAATTGTGTATAAATTGTATTCTTATTATCGAGATATTGGAACTTAATTTTTTTCTTGTATTATGCTATTTTTCTCATCCCTTGTTTAAAAGTTTAGTTTAAAGCACTATCCTATTTTTAAAGGAAAGTTTTTAGAGGATTCTATACCCTCATTCATTTTATCCATCTTACAAATGCATAACATGGCAAATTTTACATTCTTAATAATCCATTTAACTTTTATATGTTTAATATTGATGCAGATTGATCTATTATCAAATTTAGAAATAAAAATATTATATAATGAATTTCATGGTTTTATATTATAATTTTTAAATAATTGTTTTTGTTATAAATTTAATTTTAATTTCAGTCTCCTGTTATTTATATCCAGCAAACTGTATAAATGTATTTTTTATCTTAAGAATCTTAGCAGTTTCCATTATAAATAAGCATATTTGATTACTGTCAATTAAAATAACTTATTTTATATAAACCTTTTCAGGTTATCAAAATGTTATGACAAATTACGTGAATACTATGGAAGAGAAGTCTGAGTTCCAACGTAAAGAAGGATGTCGATTAAAAGGCAACTCTTGTTGTGCTCTTAAGCATGCAGTGCGTTCACTTACAAATCTAGATGATTTTGTCAGTGAGCGTATTGGTGAAGGTTTCTTCTCTGAAGTATACCGTGTTACTCACCGAAACACTGGAAAAGTAATGGTACTCAAAATGAATATCAAACAATCAAATCGGTTCAATATGCTTAAAGAAGTGCAGCTTATGAACAAGCTTTCACATCCTAACATACTTGGGTATATTAATTACGATTAATATGGTTTTTTTTTATTTAAAACTTCTAAGAAAATCTATTTATAATTTAAATAGTTAATTTAAATGTTGTTAACATTAATAACATAGGTGCAAATATATAATTAAAACAATAGAACAGTAGACTTTTAAGCTCTGAACATTTTCATTAAAAAATATTTTTATTGGAGTTTAAAAAAATATATTCACAATTCAGTTTTTTTTATATTAGATTGTGAATTAGCCCATAAAGTCTCCCCCTATTTGATCTTATGTGACTATACTAATAATTAATAACTTATTAGATAGTATCAACATTTATAGCATTACACATAATCATATATTTATTATACTGTGTGTCCATAAAAACAAGGTACACTCTAAAACTCAGTTACTTATATTACTCAGTACCATATACATATTTTTGAATTCTGTTTTCGGGACATAATACTAAACAAGTTTAACTCAATAAGTTCCTATGATCCTATTAAATTAAAAACTTGTATTTTGTGCATGTACAACATTTTTACTTATTTATGTGTATCCTGTTTTTGAGGACTCACGGTGTATAAATAACTGTTTTATAAATAATATTATGTAAATGTTGTATATTTATTTGATTATTGTTATTTTAGATTTGAAGGTGCTTGTGTATATAAAGGACAACTCCATGCATTAACTGAGGTAATTATAATACTGTCATTTTGTATGTATATTTATAATCTACAATTTTAAATACTCATTTAAGTATTTATAACTTCTTTATAATAACTTGTACTTTTATTAGTATATCAATGGTGGAAGTTTGGAACAATTAATTGAGTCTGATATTGATCTTTCATTTAAAGTAAGAATGAAAATAAGTCTAGATATTGCAAGGGGCATGAAGTATCTTCATTCAAGAGACATATTTCATCGTGATTTAACTTCAAAAGTAAATATAAACCCAATTTGTCTAAATTATAAATGCTGAAACTCCTTTTAAAACCTATTATAAATATTATTGTTAAGTATTACTTAACATTATTATTTAAATTAAATTAAATATACCAAGTTTGATACTATTATACTATTCAACAATATAAATATTTTAGAATGTTTTAATTAAAAAAAATGAATCAACTGAAGATCTGACTGCTGTTGTGGCCGATTTTGGTCTAGCTGCAAAAATACCAAAGTGAGTTATATCAATTCTATTTTACATTCAAACTATTTCAATATTTATATTATTAAGTTAAAAATATAAATATTTTATGATTTAACATCTTAAATTATACACTATGTAACTAATAAAATATACATATAATGTGGCATTGTTGTTTAATGCAAAAATAATTTTGTCTCATCCAAATTTGTAATTTCATTTCAAATAGAATATTATTTACATTAATTCTTAAAAAAAAAATAGTTGGAAATGTCATCATATAAAACTAGTATTAGGAAAAATTTAACGAGAATAACATAATTTGGTTAAAGAAATAGTTAAATCTTAATTCTTGTGTTAATGTAATGCAGTGTATGTAATGTATGATAAGGTCTTAGAAGTTAAAATCAGTAATTTTATGATAATAAAAACTAATGTGGACAGTGGGGCAGGAACTATATTTCATGAGAGGGGATAAAACATAAAACACCTAACTACTATTATTTATTTATTTGTGATTTATAACAGAAAACCTTTCTTAATATTTTATTTTAATGTTGATATAGGTCTTATATTATAATATAAAGAATATAGATATATATATAAAGAATTATATTAATGTATTGATATAATTATAGTCTAATATAAATGTAAATGCATTATATTTATACACTTATATATTGAAATAAGACATAAAACATATTCACTTTATACCTGAAGTGATATTCTAAAGTAACTATATATAAATAAAAATTAGTCAACATATTTAATATGTATTATGTTATAATAATAAATAATAAATATTAAATAATATTACTACACACATTCATACATTCATGAAAATGAGACTAATTTTGAATACGTAAACGTATAAATCAAACTTAATTTACTTAATGAGGATGAAAATAGCATATTTTTGAAATTATTCAATGTGATTAGCTACTTAAAATAATAATTAATTTTTGAATTTCATCAAAATAACTTTTATTAATTTTACCAAAAATATAGGAATGTTATTTAAATTTCTTATTTTTAATTGGTTTTTCTGTGAATTTTCAATGTATAGCTATTTTAAAAACATTTTATTTAAAATAGGTTTTTTTAAAAATTAAAATTTAATTAGAAAACACTTATGTATTTTGGTTGCCGATTAACTATGGTTAATTTCTTATCATATCTTGTTCATTAATTTAGTCCATTAATCATGATTATTTTCAGAGCATAAAATAAAGTAATTGTTTTCTAATTAATTCATTTTTATATATTTATTAGGAAAGGACAAAGGTTACAGCAAGTTGGTTCACCTTGGTGGATGTCACCAGAATGTGTTAAAGGCAATGTATATAATGAAAGCAGTGATGTTTTTAGTTATGGAATTGTGTTATGTGAAATTATTGCCAGAGTGAAAGCAGATCCAGATATTTTACCTAGAACCCAAAATTTTGGTCTGGATTATATAGCTTTTGTTGAGTTATGTTCATCTTGTCCTCCACCAACTATGTTTCTCAAATTAGCATTTTCTTGTTGCCATGTAAGATTGTTATCAAACAATATCCTTAACATATATTATATATATAAACTATAATTAATACTTTTTTTTAATTTGTTATTTTTAAAGTTGGATGCTAAATCACGTCCAACATTTAATGAAATAGTTCAACAACTAGAAGAAGCAATTGCTTTCCCACTTACAGTAAATTCAAATTTATCTGGATCACGGAGATGTCCAGTTGTTACAACTCGGTCAAATCCTTGCTCAACAGCGATGGTGGAAGCACGAAGTGAAGAGTTCCTGCTACAGAATAATGGACCTGAAGAAAATAGTCATAAAAAATGTAGCTACATCTGTATAATTTCATTACTTAATATTTTTTATTCATTGCATGAAAATTTCAATAAGTATATATTTAAATATTCATAAAGCAGTGTTAAATTGTATAATAATATTATATAATAATACATTGTGAATAATCTTCAACTAAATAATAATATAAATTTCATTTTGTGTATGATATAGTGTGTCACAGTAGATCATTGTCAGAAGATGAAGGTATATTGGCTTTTCCAGCACATACGGCTCCATCAGACAAAGCACGATGTCATTTTGTTCAACCTCTACGTTATGTGGGTGAAAGTATGTGTCGTCAAGATCCACATTATAAGCCTTGCCCGTCCAAATCCAATCCTTTTCATAAATTGGATGCAAAGTTTCAAGGCGTTCAAAAGATACTTGCTTCAACAAATGGTTCAGATTTATTTTCATCATGTTGTGAACTACCATCACCTGGTTATGTGGAGCTTGATAGGCGGTGTTCTTTAAGTGTGTCAAGTGGTGGTACACTTATTGCGGACTCATCTATACCTAAAGGAAAACATAGAAACATTGATAAGTCTTCAAAAAAATGTCGCTCTACATCTTTGCCATCATCTCCACTAATGTCTAGAACTAATGGAAGACGGTGGATGTCATTAACAAATATTGATAATACTGCTAAAACATTTCCTACTGTAACAGTTGATTCGTGTTGGACCGATCTCACAATTCCTGTCAACTCTGGTGTAGCTAATCTAAGACGGAGAGGCTCATGCGAATCTGGTTTTTACAGTAGTGTTTGTGATGATTTTTGTTTACCAGGTAAAGATATATTTTATATAAAATTTTTAACTTTTTAATGATTCTAATATTAAGAATATTAAGACACTTTTAAAATAACAGTTCTATGTGCTCGATTATTTTCTTGCTGTGTGGGTAGCAAACGAAAGCGAGATCAATATTAATGACCGACATTTTGGCAGGACTTGAGTGCCAGCATGCAACTAATGCTTCATCAGTGACTTTGTCATCTGGTTCAGCTACATCATCATTGTTCCTTGACTCCACTGGTGATGAACACCATCTTAGACCTGGCGGGTATTGTTTTCTACACAATAACACACATCATAGTTCAGATGACCTATCAACATGTAATGAATGGGAAAACCATCAAGTAATTACAAATAAAAAAAAAACATGTTTAAAACTTGATTATTTTACAAAATTAATATTTGTTTCAGAAGACTAGACATATAAGTAAAATTGTTGAGTATTTTGAAGAAAAACAGAGTCAACGGGAGACACAACCCTCCATACGACCAAGGCGTTCAGGTCTTGTATCTGGAGTTTTACGACGTGCAACAAACACAACTAGTCCAAATGTATGTGGCAAACGTATTTTGGTTTGTGAAGGAGCTGTAAGGTCAAAACTAAAGCTTTTTGATAGAAAATAAAATTTCTATTCAGGGTGCTACTTACCATTAAAATTTTTTTTATTATTATATTTTTTTTTCATGATTGGTTGTTTTCCAAAATTTGTTTCATCTAGTCATAGGTACTACAAAATGCCAAAACAGTATAATGTATATTAAAACCATAGCAATAATATTTATTTACAATAGTTGCCATTTGTTTCTTATTTTTTGGTAAGCATGAAGGGGGTTTAAATGTGTATAGAAGTTATAAATATAATTTTTTTGTTGTTTTTTTTTTTAATATTTTATTCAGGGAACTATTATACAATTAGAAAGTTCAACTCAAAATTAAAAGAACTATTTTTATTGTAAGTTTTGTTTTTCTATTTAATGTTTATACTTTTATGGGAAAGAAATTAAAGTATTTGGTATGGAACAAATAAGTACATAATTAATATCGTTATGAACTTATGGAGTAAGTATATTTTTCATTCAAAAGAATGCCTAATTAATTTTTTTTTTAGATGTGTTAATTACTCTTAACTTCATAAATTCTTGATGGTTTAGTTATAATAGGTACTAATAATATATTATATCCATAAACAAAATTACTAAATACCTAAACCAATGCAAGGTCGTATATTATGTAAAATATTAGTTAACTAATTAGTGGTTATTAGATGCTAGTTATAGACTTATTTTGTTAGTTACTAGTTACAAGTTAGTTAACCTAACCTAACAGACAGTAACTATTTACAGCCAATGTCTATGGAATGAATGATATAATTATTTATCTTAGTTAATTGATATTGAATTGAAAAAAAAAATTGAATAGGTAGGTATTATGTGGTGTTACTGTGTTAGGCTCTTGTAAGTCAGGTAACAAATTATAGTGTCAAAAACATGAAAATGAATCAATTTAAAATTATAGGTGTTTTGTTTAATTTATTAACAATTAAAAAATGCCATTTCTATAGAAATCAAAAATTTATTTTTTTAAACAAAGCTATTCATTTTTCAAAAGTATTTTTAGGTATAATACCAGCTCTATAAATAGTAGTAAAGTATAATACTATACACTATTCAACTTAAGAGTACGCAAGTTTGTACATATGCAACTGACTGTTGTACATTGCTGGGCCCCCTGATTGATTGTTCTGAAACAATTGTTAGTCGTTACTCGTTACCGAACATAAATCGGTTAACAGTTGGTGGTATTAGTTGTGGGGATGATCAGCAGGCATGTGAGTGGAGGTACCTTTACCGATAACCAGTAGTGGGGGTGACATGCCAGTCACAACGTGTTTTTGTCTATCGCTCGGTGTACTCTTAAGTTGAATAGAGTAGCTATAGGCTATAGTCTACACTATCTATAAATCAAGTAGGAAATACAATATATGGATTTGACAATAATCAACAACTGTTTTAATTAATACTTCTTTTGTCCATGCTCAATAACATTGTATATTAAATTATATTGATACTATTTAATATATTTATGTCGCAAAAAAGATTAATTTGAGTAAAATATCTTTGTAGGTTTTTATTTTTATTAAGCTTTTGGTATTTCAATGAGTATTATATATATTTAATATTATTATAAATAAATTAAAAATTTGAGCCAGAATATAAAGTTGTATTTTTACTCAAATAAAAACTTGAAAGATTTTGAAAAACCGTATGAGACGTTATAAAGAAATTAATATTATATTATATGGAAAAGAATTGAATCCCAAAATCAAAAACAAAACCATTTATTATAATTTATCACACATTAAAGAAAATATTAAAACAATGTAGTTTCTATATGTGCAAAATATATTGACCGCATGATCAAATAGAAGTTAAAACAAGTTTTTTGAAGTAACGAGTATAAGTAAAAAAAAATATATATGTTAATAATATATATTATATTATAATAATTAACTGGTAATTGGCTCTACATCTTCAACTTTCAATTAAACATTTTTAAATTAAAAACACCATTATACATGTACCAATATAATTTTCACATTATATTTTTTAATTATAATTTCTTACATTTATAGGTACATTTCAATAAATTATATAAATATATTATTTATTCACGAATCTAAATCATTTATAAAGAGAACCTCTCTTTTTTGTAAGCCGGCTTGTTTAAGTGTTTTATTTCGGTCTTCAACGTTCAGAACTCGTTTTGGAAAATTAGTGGCCACTTCAAAAATGTCTGGAGAACTTGGGTGACAAAATACAAAATTTAAGACATCAGCTACAGGAGACATCTCTGCAAATCGCCTTTCTATTCGTATACCACCTGGCATGATGAATACAATTGTCAATGATCCTGGTTCTTCTAAAGGTGGCTCTTGTGGGATACTAGCCAACATTTCCACTTTTTGTTTTTTCAATTCATCCTTATGTGCTTGTTCTATCTCTTCTAACCTCACTTGTAGTAAACGTTCTTCTTGTTCTTGATTCTCTTTTTCTCTCTTAATCTGCTCTTTTTCTTCATCTGCGCGCAGCGATTCTAAATATGCTCGGTCCTGCTGTTCACGTAAGGATTGATTAAAACTACGTTCAATTCTTTCAGCACGAGCAGCTATGAGATATGCTTCATTAGCTTCAAACACTGACCGCAATCTTCTAATAAATTCTTCAGGTGACACAGGCCCTTCCATTCGCCCAACTAGGGTCATTCGGCTTTCTCTCAGTACAACTACAGCCACATAAGGATATACATTGGCCTGAAGAGCAGTGGCTACTCGATTACCTTCATTCAAATCTTGTTCACAAGCCCAAAATAATATGTTACTTTCATTTAGGAAAGAAATAACATTGCTATTTGGCAATACAGATGAACAGAAATTAGAACAATCTGTTTGATCATTTTGATGTAAATAAATCACAAGGAATCTCAATTCTTGTTTAGCATCATTTAATGCTTGCCTATATGATCCTCTATAATAAACTGGATGTTCACTTCCATACATAGACTCATAGTTTTGAATAAATCTTCCAACATCAGCAACAGGGTCTGTAATTGGAGGTCGAGGTTCTGGCCAGACTAAACTCCATGTAAATCTTACCACTGATACAAATGTGTTATAAAATGTTCTCAGTATATAATCTATTACAAATGATAAAAAATTTCCAGTTCCAGAGGCCTCTGGGTTAAAAATTTGCTGCCTAGTCGGATCAACTAAAACTGTCGGAGCAGATGATGTTTCTGACGTTCCAGCAAATACAGATGGGCGACCTTCCCTTAGGTTTAACTGGTCTTGAACTGCAGATTCTATATCCCAATGATGTCTCTGTAGCACGTCTCGACATGTAGGCAAACTTTCAATACCAGTAAGATCCTGAAATTGAAATAATTTGCCAATCTGTTCAGCACACAGATCAGCGGTAAAGTCTTCTTGGTCCATTCTATAATATAATTTATCTTTAAAAAAAATGTGAAAAAACAAGTGTGAGAAAAAAAAAGTTATTGAATGATAATTAATTTACGAAATAGTATGATTTTTGATTAGCTTACCTCAGTTGTACAATTTCATCGAATTACAAATTAACAAAATATGTTAATGGGAAGAAAAATAAATGTAAATGTATAAATTGTATTTCAATATAAAATATTAAAAATTGTCATAGCAGTAAGTCGAAAATTTAGGAATTACGGTTTTAATGTTTTATATCTGTGGTGTTTAATACAAAAACATTTAGAAAGTTTTGATGAATAATACAAAATAATAATTACTTGATAAGCAAAATCAACGTTGATAATTGTGTAAGTGTTACCAATTTATATATACTATATTGTTAACATTCCCTTTTTAAATTGCATAATATTATAGTGGTACAAATAAGATAACTTTTTGAATTTCTCTACTATTTTGCCTTTAACTTTTTATTATTTACCAACCTAATGTTATTACTTATTACTTATTATTAATTAAAATCTAATTATTTAATATACTAATGGTACTGCATTGTTTGGGCTTTGAAAGGAACAAATTCATATTTAAATGACCATGACGGCACGTAGTTCAACTAAATTCCTTTTTATAAAAAAAAAAAACAAGAAACGAAAGGGTTTCATTCTTTAAGAAAGACATCTAATTTCTATTCTTTCAAATTTTGATTTATACAGATATGTAAATAATTAAAATTAAAATCAACTGCCATTTTATGATCGTTATCGAGTATTGACGTTAATGGTTAATCTACATAATATTATAAAACATAAAACATATTATATAAAAGCCAAATACCACTCGCTAGCTCATCACTACATTTCAAAAACTACAAAACGCACGGACTTGAAATTTAGAATAGTGATTCCTTTGATAATCTAGATGTGCAAATGTGCAATAAGAAACGATTTTCCGAAATTGGCAATTTTTTTTTTATTTAAAAATAGTTGCCATTGGGGCAGATGAGATGAAAGTATACATCAAATTGTTGCATTTATGGCCTTGATTCTCGAATAAACTAATCATATCTTAATCTTAAAGCAATAATATGAGAGATTATTTTATAGAGATTCTTTTATACTTATATTATGTTTGTTGTCTATAGACTATATAAAACAACTCTAGCGATATTAATGAAAACGCTAAGTTATCAGGAGAGTAGTTTGAACCACATTCGATAATAATATACGAAAAGCTATAAAATCTGCAACATTACAGCTGTTAGTGATTATAACCATAGACATATTAATAATTAATTTATTAATTAATATATTTATTAACAAATTAATAATTATTTATATGTCTATGATTATAACCAGTGGTGTAGTGGAGGGTACATGCGGGTACACGGCGTGTATCATCCATAGCCCATAGGCGCACATTGGGTGTGAATTTAGGGGGTGCTGGAATAATTTATGGTACACAGACCCGCTTTGCCCCCCCCCACACCCCCTAATACTATAATAACTGCATTGCGATAATAAATTATAAATTTCTATTTAAAATAAAAACAAATATTTAAAAGTAATTATATTATAAGTTATAATATGTAATCATTAATTATTCATGTTAAACAAGATTTAATTTCCTGTTTGATAATGCAAATTTTTGCAACATCATTTCCCCACCTATTTTATTGGTAAGATCTCTCTCAATGCTAAGCGTAGATAGCTTAGTAAATCATTCTTGGCCCATACTGGTGCGTAACCAGTTTTTCAATCTACGCATAGCTGGGTTAGGTTAGGTTAGGCTGGGTTAAAGGGCTGAGACACGATTGAGGCAAATTTTCGACGTGTCAAAGGAAATCAGAATACAAAAGGTTTTCTTTAAAACCTAACCTACACGATTGAGCATAAAAAAAGTGAGAAACAAGTGCGAGTCGGACTCGAACATGAGGGCTCCGTAGCAGCAAGTAACATAAATAATAACTAATAAGTAGTTTCGTTTGGTGGGCACGAACCTTGACCCCACCGCCAGGTCCAGCAAATGTCTTATCTAATATTATAATAATATTACCCGCTCGGAAAAGCGCAGTCGGGAACCTCCCCCCTGCGAGCTCAACACCCGGTACCGATCAAGCCACGCCCCGCGCAAATTATAATTATTATTTACTTAATTACTTATTTATTTATTAAAAAAACTACTTACTAGATCTCGTTCAAACCAATTTTCGGTGCAAGTTTGCATGTTAAGAGGACGCTACACCCGCATACGTTGTCTCCGTCTTACAAATGTACGACATGGCAAAAACTGTTTTGCGCGGGACAACTTTTCTAGCACCATATTTGTTATAGAGCTACAAAATTTTCACAACACGTAAAGAAGAAATTTATCTGTGCAACAGCGTGCTCTTTTTTTTAATAGCACTATCCAATATTTTTTTATAAGCAAATAAAAAAAAACATAAAAAAACAAAATGTTTAGAACCAAATAACTTTTATTGTTTTTATGTTATCTAAAATAT
>NC_042496.1:41937841-41940573 GCF_005508785.2 Acyrthosiphon pisum
GGAGTCACTACTACATACACAGAAAGATAAAAGTTGTCCCGCGCAAAACAGTTTTTGGTATGTTGTACATATATTATGTAAGACGGAGACAACACATGCGAGTGTAGCGTCCTATTAATCTACATCGTATATTTTTTTTTAGTTTTATCATATTCTTATTTTATAAGTTATGGACACACACACACACACACACATTTTACCACTTTGGAAGTATCTCTCGCGCAAACTGTGTTCAGTTTAGAAAAAAATGATATTGGAAATCTCAATATCATTTTTGAAGACCTATACCATAGATACCCCACACGTATGGGTTAGATGAAAAAAAAATTTTGAGTTTCAGTTCTAAGTAGGTACCCCCAAAATGTATTATTTCTATTTTTGTGTGAAAATCATAATGAGGTTCACAGAATACATCTACTTACTAAGTTTCAACAGTATAGTTCTTATAGTTTCGGAGAAAAGTGGCTGTGACACCCGGACGGACATGCCGAATCTATAAGGATTCCGTTTTTTGTTACGGAACCCTAAAAACTAACGTTGCCATTTTCGGATTTTCCATTTGAAGCTATATTATACAAAAATATTCATTTAAACCAGCGGTTCCCAAACTTTTTCCCATCGCGGCACATTATTATTAGTAGTTATAAGTCATGGCACACTTTGAAAAATATTATCTACTTAGCGAATAATACGATTATAATGATGTCGGGTATTATTATCGTTAATAGGTAATAATATTATTATCTCTCGATAGCTGTACTTGTATAATATACAAGTACATTATATTATTATATTATATAATATATATAATATATGTATCACAGAACAGTTTTGTGTATTATACATTTTTGTCCTTCCAATATATTAAATGATAATTCGTTCGGTCGTATGAAACAGTTATGTTCAAACCACAACACGGCAAGACCAAATTTGATTGAATTTGGGTGTTTCGCACTAACAAATATGAAAAACAAGAAACGTGAACGAATTTTATCAGTTGAACAAAAAATGCGGGTGTGTTTATCGTCAATCCCTCCTAGAATTGAACTATTATGCAAACAACATCAAGCACACGTTTCACACTAAAATTTATAATTATATTTTTTTTTTTGTAATCTTAAAGTTAATTTTTGTATTAATTATTTTTAATTGTATTATATATTTTAATATTTTGAAAAAAATCATTTAATGTTTTTTTATAAAAAAAGTTCAAGTTGTCGCGGCAAACCTTTCAAATTTCACGGCACACTAGTGTGAAATTCAAAAAAAAATTATTATTTTAAGTAGCTAATCACAATAGTTTCAAAAATATACTTTTTTCATCCACATTAAATAAATTACGTTTGATTTATACGTTTACGTGTTCAAAATTAGTCTCATTTTCATGAATGTATGAATGTGCTTAGTAATATTATTATTATTTAATATTTATTATTATAACATAGGTAATACATAATAAACGTGTTGAGTAATTTTTATTTATATATAGTTACTTTAGAATATAACTTCTTACTTCAGGTATAAAGTAAATATGTTTTATGTTTTATTTCAATATATAAGTGTATAAATATAATGCATTTATATTTATAATGGACTATAATTATATCAATACATTTATATAATTCTTATATTATAATATATTACCTATATCAATAACATTAAAAGAATAAAATATTAAGAAAGGTTTTCTGTAATAAATCACAAATAAATATATAATAATTAGGTGTTTTAAGTTTTGCCTTCCTCAAGAAAAATAGTTCCTGCGCCACTGTACGAATTAAAAAAAATACTGCATTGTTTATAAGTCAAAAATACTATAGAGTATGGGTAATGGAACACTAATATTATTTCTATAACCATTTTGGAATTGTATCTTAATTTATTATCTTATATTTTTCCCCAATTTTAAAACGTCGGAACTTTATTGCTCCGGAACTAATTTATTAATCAATAATCGATAACATCATCGATAAAGCTGGGCTCAGCTCACGGATTGCGTCTGGTATCGTAATAATTGGTGTAATAATACTTGAAAATAATAAATTACAAAATTTTGGCCACGTGAATGTGGCATTATCGTATAAAATATTCTATGCTCAATACCTAGTGTTAAAAAAGAAAATTATGCTCAATCGTGCTTTACCGATTTAATGGTATGGAGACAAAGCCTCAACTTTTAATTTTTAGTTATAAAATGGTAGGACTGAAGCCCGCCACCATTGAAATTGCCTATTTGCTAAATTCTTAATTTCCTATTTCCTATAAATATCCTTTTATATATCCATATCCTGTGAGGGCCTAATATTTTAACCAAAATATTGAAAATTTGCAAACAATTTTGTTGGTAGTTGAAAATGTATAAAATGTTCAATTATTATAGCTAAGAATTTAAAATTAAAAATAAGGATTCCCATAATCATAAACAATTCATCAGTGGCGGCTCGTGGGTGCTGGTGGTTTGGGTGCGGACTAACAAATTATTTAAATATATGAAAATATACATTTTATAAAAAAAAAATAAAAAAAAAACACGCATCATTGTAAAATCAATACATTCATCGTTCCACTCAGAATCTAAAATAAACGATAAATTCAAATCTGTTTTCAGAATTCTTATCGCTTCACTAGATTAATCGGTACGTTGGAAACAGAACACGTCTATTATAATACTATGTTGCACGTGTGTTAAACGAAGACAGAAAATCGCCGCTTCCAATCCCCTTAAGAGGACG
>NC_042496.1:41941111-41943782 GCF_005508785.2 Acyrthosiphon pisum
AATTTGCTATGTTACGCGTTATGTAAGACGGAGACAACAAATACGGGTGTGGCGTCCTCTTAAACAGCTTAAACGTATCCACCCGCATACAGATTGACTAGAATGCCTAAGTTTAATAATTATTTTGTTAAAATAAGGTTCCACGCAAATAGGTTATAATATATAAATTACTTATTTCTCAATAATAGCATCAAATATAATTAGAAATATCATATACACTGTCTGACCGATTTCGCTCAGAATCGTTTTACTAATACAATGATATTATATCACATTTTTTTTTTTTTTATAATAGAAAACAAGAATATGTACAATCTGTAATATACAATACAAAATAAGTAATAGGGGGGTTCAATTTACAGGACGGGACGGCATGAAAGAAGGAGGGGGCCAATGACCCTAATTCAAATATATCATTGAATTCAAATTTAACACCAATGACTCACTTGTAACTGTACGGGCTTACAGCAGAGCGACACCTACTTGCCCACCTTATTTAAAAATTATTCTTGGTAAAAACCTTTTTGCTTAGTAAAAGAGCTAGACAATTTAATGGAAGTCAGGGGCGGGAGGTAAGCTGACCCACAGTTTTTTTCCCAGTTAAATTTGGCCCCTCAAAATGGCAAACTACATAGCTAAACATTTTTTATTTGAAAAAATTATGCACAGTGGCGGATTCAGGGGAGGGGCACCCTCTGTCAATTTTTCTATCAACAATTTTTTTATGTAACTACAAGTATCACATAAATGATAAATTCAGTTAATAAGAATAATACTACTAACTATTAATTATTATTTATTATAATAATTATTGTTTAAAAATGATAGTATTATTAATTCAAATTTAAATTATACGATTTATATGTTTTTACACAGTGGCCTCTCATAAGTAAGGCAGACCCATAGTTCTAAAATCCTGAGTATGCCACTGATGGAAGTTCATAAATATTAAAGAAACCTAGGCACCAGTATTTTTATAAGTTTTTTCATTGTTTAAAATTCAAATTTTGACAAAATTCACAAAAATCATTTGCTTAGATCATATATTTAGTTTGTTAGATTTATATAAAAATCAAAGAAAAACATGTTAGGATATTAAAATAATATTTAAAATTCAAAATGCTCTAAATAATAAAAAAATTAATTAAAATTGTCAAAAATGCATAATAGAATTTTATTATTCTGGTTCAAAAATATATGAAATATGTATGATGTAAAACAATCATCGCGTAGTTGGAAAAAGCAATACAAAGAGCATTGAATTTCCAGCATTAATCATAACTTGTTTAGAACTAATGAAGAAGGCATGAGTCTTGAATCGCTGTTTAAGTTTTCTTGGCAATAGAAAATTAACCATACTTTTAGATTTGGGTAAAAACATTTAACGAGACACATTATAGAATGTTAAATAATGACGTTTCAGCGTCATCAATCTAGTAGGCAATAGCCCAGAAGATTAAAATGTTCTTCCGGAAGCTTTGTAACAGATAGAACTGACTTTTGGAATAATTTTTGTACTAATCATTATTAAAATTTTTTTTTCATATAATATATAATTTAAAGCCACTTGCACTAGCGAGTAATAAAAATAAAATTATTTATATTTTTTAGTGCTTAAAATAAAAAAAATTTAATTTTTGGAAATTTGGTAACATGGGTAAATTTCTTAAACTATTTACTAATCATATCATTTTATCAATTTTTGTCATACGTTTAAGTAGCATAAATTTTTTTTTGTCAGTTCTGTTTATTAGACACTGTATATGTAGGCAGTCCTGTAAAGAATACTTTTAAAAAGTACTTGAGTAAATACTCAAATACATTTTTTTTTAAGTATTTAAGATACTACTTAAATACTTTAATTGTATAGTATTTCAAATACTACTCAAATACTTTGGTATTTGGAATACTTTTCAAATACTATTGGTTTTTAAAGTGGGTTTCTAATTATTGTAATATAAACACATAGGTAGTGTCTAATGGTAGTTATCTAATAGTTTAAAGGGAATATTGTTATTCAATAACTATTTTTGAAATCTGGTTTCCACAAACCTTCGAATTTCGGCTAACACAGAATATTAAATAAAACTAGAAAACTATTCTATTATTGCAGTTGACAATAATATTTTTCCAACCAACTATCTCGAATATAAATAAAATGTTCAAAATAAAAAACCAATGTATTCAATACCAAAAAATATTTAATACAAAAAAAAGTATTTAAAATACTATTCAAAATATTTATATTGACTTATATTGAATACTTTTACTTAAATACTTTACAGGACTGTATGTAGGTCTAATAGAGGTAATAGTTTTTTTTCAATTCTTCAATAGTATTTGAGTGTTATTAATTATTTTTTGTAATGTATGTGTTGTAACTTGTAATATCAGTTTCTCATCAACTGATATGTCTCATTATCTATCAGATATAACTAGATTTTCAGATGGTAAAAATGTGGTATCCAACTATGAGTGTAGACCCTACTAAAGCTATAGGTTTTATACCGGATGATTCTTATATCATTGAACACTCATTATTTCAAAAAGTGTAATTTTTTTTTTACATCGTTTCAAGTCGCTTATAAAACAAAGTTTTTCTTAAAAAATTATATTTTTATATATTTTTTATCCTTATAATTTTTTTAAGTTTTTTACTTTTTTTTGAATG
>NC_042496.1:41943832-41947691 GCF_005508785.2 Acyrthosiphon pisum
GGTGTCATTCAAAAAAGTAAAAAATTTAAACAATTATAAGGATAAAAAATATTTAAAAAATATAATTATTTTAAGAAAAACATTGTTGTATAAGCAACTTGAAACTATGTAAAAAAATATTTTCAAAAAAATTTACACTTTTCGAAATAATTAGTGTTCAATGATAAAAGAATTATCCGGTACAGTTCAAAAAATTTAGTTTTATATATATAAATTTATATTTTAAAATAAAAATGCTGTGCCATACTCAATGTTATTTTATTTAATTCTCCAAGTGGATTTTAAGTGGGTTTCGTATAACACATAGCACATAAGATAAAACAAAATTAAATTATAATAATGCATTAATATTAAATGAAATACAGAAAGAATTATTAAAACATATTCAGATTTTTATTGTTATATTATGCATAAGTTAAAAACTACATGTGTTAAATAAAAATAGTAGTTTTTTAACATAATAATAATCCTAAGTTCATATTTTATAATCAATAGGCAATTTTTTAATAATCATTACACAGTTAATACAAGTATTTATTATACTCAGATATTTTATATCAAACTAGATTATAAAAATGTAGTTTAAAAAATGGTGTAACAATAAAAATAATAGTCAACAATTATAGCAAACAGATTACATTTGTTATAAAATTATAACATACACACAATTTACAAGTAAGTTTAGAATATGGGTCACTATTTTTGATATTTATTCTGTTTACATTTATAGATTAGATATGTTTAATGTATTTAATAAAAAATGAAAATGAAAATTGCATTAATTTGCCTCAGTCATTTCTTAAAAAAATAACACAATAATTATAAATATAAAAAAATCTAATACTTATTTAATATATGAATAATTACCATAATGTAACCCATTCACAGCCAAAATGTTTTTTTTTTATAAAATAAGTATTTTAGTTAACGTTTGTTTCGTTTGGGGACTGAATAGTTATGCTCCCATTGAGATGAAGTTTTATCATGACATATTGTGTAACCACCCATTGCCTTTATCTGAAACATAATGTATAAAAAACAATATTTTATTTCATAAATCAGAACTACAATTTACAAGTATTAATTTTTATGTTTTAGTATTTTAAATTAAGGTGCTTACTTTTTTAAAAGATTTATTTTTTCCATGAAGAAGAGGTGGTTTTAAATTATATTGAGTTTTCAATATCCTGGCTTTAACTAATTCTTTTTTAATATTTTTATGATATTTACATTCATCTAAAAGTAAATATATTTTATTATTAAAATTGTACCTCATACTACCATTAATAACTTACCACATCCAAAATTAATGTATCCTCTACGTTCAAGATATGAATGCACCTGTCCAATGTCTTTTGCAGTACCACACTTTTTCATTTTTTGTTTAGCAAATGTTTTTGATACATAACATGGCTTATTTGCTTTCCACAAATCTAATATAGTGTTTCTTACCTATATTAAACAATACAAAAGAATTTTAAAAAAGGAAATATAAAACTTTACAATAGTCAAATTATTAATTATAAAATTACTTTTAAATATTTTTTATCATCTTTTTTTCCAAATAAGTTAGGATGATAATATCTTTCATCTGCAGTAATAATATTACTTTCTATATGTCTTTCTTGAGTGGGTGCTGGTATGTGTTCTATATCTCTTGTGAAACCATGTGATATAACTGACTGCCAATCCTCAATATTATTAGTATTGGTCTCTCCATCCATAATATCGATTTCTGAATCAGAGCTGGAATCATTACGAACCCTAACTATTTCTTCACCGTTTGGTAGTACAAATACATCATTCTCTTTGTATTTATTGAGAATTTCCCGGTATTTGGACTCATCACAAACATCTTCTGACAGACGTTTTTTTAATTTCCTTGAATCATTCTTGCGTACGCTCTATAACACAGACCAGCACGTTTAGCTAAAAATGATTAGACCCACACACAAACACTTACATGTTCAGAGTTCCAATCGTCTGCCAGTTGAATCAACCATTGAGGACTAATTGGGTTATATGACCTAGGGACAAACCATTAACTCGTTTCATTAGGAAAAACTAATAACCTAATTAGACGACCATGCGATCGCAGTTATTGCTTACGTCGAGTTGATCTTGTTCCACGGTTCGTACAGGGATTCCAAATAATCGAAACTACATTCGGTGATCACGTCTATTATTTCGTCGTCCATCTCACACAAATTCCGTCTTTTTAAAAAAAAAAACAAACAGCTCTTTTCATTGACTTATTAATCCGAACACTTTGTTTTAGACAAATTATACGGAAACTCGGGCAATTGATGTTGATCAGTGACAACTTCGACCGCAATTTGCAAATTCGCAACGTCCAAGCAACGTGGACAACATATGTAGAGAGGTAAGAGGCGAAAGGGAATCGGGGGATGTGTAGACTGAATAGACATGTGAATCTAGCGAAGCGGATGAACCTAGTCCCGAAAGCGTAACGAATATATCGCCGGTCGTGTCACTTACTTCACACTCATGGTTCGTCCACGACCGCCGCGCGATAGTTCGAGCAACGGATATAGATACCATGGTTCAATGGTTGCACGACGGCCCACAGTGCTGAGCGGCGCCGAATATTCCTATCAATTCTGACAAAAAGTCGCGTTTTACTAGCGCCCTCTACAACTACTACTGAGTTACGGTAACCAAACCGGGTTACCTAGCCACGGTGGAGCGCTAGTATGTCGCGACTTTTTTTTGTATGGATACTATGTATGTATTTATGTAACTTGATAAGAACATTTGGCGCCGTCATATTATTGTTCGTTGTGCAACCATAGTATCCATATCCGTGGTTCGAGCCATTCGTGGTGGCGCATGCGTATAGAACATTTTTGAACAAGAACAACCGCCATAATGTTTTTATTTTTTAACGGAAAATTTACGTCGTTAACGGAAAAAGCTTTGTGCCCTTTGTGGCTTTGTAGTTTGTAGTTCGTCGTCGTCCTCCTCGTGTTGTATCGTCGCCGTATTTCCGTTTCGGGTTATCGTGCGCGTCACTGTCCAATGTTCAATGACTTTTAATCTTAACGTTCTGTATAATGTGTAGGTCTGTCAGTGTCCAGTGAGTTCAGACTCATTTGTTGCAACTATACTTAGAATATAATTCCCAAACGTTTGGGTTTTCTGTTTTAATATTTATCTACGTTAATTTTGCAATAAAAGTTATTCCGCTTTCAAGTACTACTTCCACATCGAGTGAGTAAATATTATTGTAGTCTATTGGTGTTGAAATGTATGTTTAGGTTCGTATTACACTACTGCTCTATGCTCTTCTGTAACGATTGAAAATTAAATTAATGTTTGTACTTGTTTTGTAGACAATTGTATTATAAATTAAGAGGTAAGACCTTTGTATTATTCTGTGGTAAGAATGTATTTTTTTTTTTTGAGGAGATGTAATCTATATACTTACTAATTAATTTAATAGGTAGGTATTTAAAGTAATTTGTACAAAAAATTATTATAGGTAGTAGTTTTGTATTTCATTATTGTTTTATTTTAGTATTAACTTAATACTGTCTACTAATTACTCAAAAAAAAATAAAAAAAAAAAAAAAAAAATTAAATTAAAAAATTAAAAAAAATCAATCAGTTGAGTGTCATTAGTGGATGACTTCTCACGTCGAGTGTATCATGTTGTAAATTACTCTAACCATATAAACTTATTGTGCCCCTAAGGTATAGATTGTTTATCTCAAATAAAGGAGAAAAAACTTAATACTGTTGAAGGTGTAGGTTGTAGGTACCTAATTATTCTAGTACTTATATAAATTAATTAGGTATAACATATTTTATTAAGAGACGCTATACCCGCATGCGTTGT
>NC_042496.1:41948111-41950561 GCF_005508785.2 Acyrthosiphon pisum
AAGAACATTAGGATTTTATTTTGTTTTTTAAATTTAATTATTAAAACTTATTGGTAAATGCTATCAAAAAAATAAAAACGCACATAAAGTTGATCCCTATACGTTGTGGAATTTTGGTAATTCTACTATAAATACCGAGAGAGTGGTTCTATTACGCGCAAAAACAGTTTTTACTATGTTGTACATCTGTAAGACGGAGACAACGCATGTGGGTATAGCGTCCTCTTAATTACTTACATATTTTTTTCTACTTATACTCGACTTATACTTAGTGTATACATCTTGTGTTATGTATCATCTCAATTTGAGTCTTAATCTTAATGAATTTTTTTGGAACAGGTTACAAATAAAAACTATTAGTATGGTAGTACCTAAACAAGGTTTTGAACTAAAGATTAAGTGCTATGTACAAGTTACATATTATGGTAAAATATAGGTTGACACTGCATAAACCTAATAATATGTACATTTCACCCTCACATGACAATAATGGTGTATAAAAACTTTGTTTTTTTACTTGACTTTACTAACCCTTTATGTGTGAGTCCGACTCACACTTGGCCGGTTTTTTTTATAGTAAGTACCTACCTATCTATCTATTTTTCGTTGAAAATAAATCAATCTGTATGTACAATCCAAGTAGGTATAATACAAATTCAATAGTTTTCTACTTTGTAAACAAAATATACCTAATTTTATTTTTATTTAATTTGTGGACATTTTTCTGAGGTTAAAGTATCAACTGATATATAAATGGTTTTATTCACATTTATTGCAGGATATTATATTTTGTAGTTATATTAAAAATTAAAAGAGACATTTTTTAACTCATTTAAGATGAATGGTAAATTTTGTCAAGAGGGAGGGATATAATATGTACCTAAATTTTATGTTAATAAACATACTGGACATTTTTCTTCTTTTCTCCTATGCCTTTTTTCCCCTTATACCGGGTAAATCGTTGATAACCTATCCGGACTAGGTTTGGATGTTGTATGTATTAAATATATATCTTACAATCAAATGGCTTTTTACGAGTTTTGGAATGTGTTTAATCATAACCTATTTATGAACACACACTCACATTAGATAGGTATAGTATATTATACTGCTATAGTTATAATTTATAACATTCATAACCAGAGCTCAGAACTTTAATAAGAACTTTTGGCACCTTTACTTTAATGCTTTATTGATACTGGTAGACACTGGTAAACACAAATATCCTAAGGAAAATATTGGATGTTTATAATAAAACTAATTCAATGTTTACTAGTAATTATTAATTAATGGGGTTTTTTCTAAGGGCCTAAGAAATACATTGATGTGTGGTTGAATTATTTATCGGATTGGTTAGGTTTGGTGATAGATATTAGATAATATTCTCCACGAATTAGATAGCTTACCTTCTTAAGGTTTATAAATAACTAGAGGTAACGTGAAAACGTGAATAAAGTGTATTTACAATAGGTACCTATGTAACTAGGTATTTGTTTAACTAAAATAGCCAGTCATATAGGTACTAATCAAATAATTGCTTTCAGAATGGATGCAAATGAGCTCAGCTTAGTTGAAAATGAATATGATGATGGTGTGGTATGTTTTGGTCCAGTGACTGAAAGTCAACTAAATAGATATAAAAGATTACCACGTCGCACTGTTTTACCATCAGATTTCGAATTAAGGTAAAAATTATATTTAACATATAAAATTATTTAAATTGTTCTTGTTTAATATATTACCTATATTTTGTTTGAGAAAATGAGGTTCTTGTTTAAATATTTTTTTAGTTTTCTTCTAAAATATCATCCTTAATATAAAAATTAATTTAATTTAATTATGTACCTACAAAATAAATAAGTCATTAATTATTGTATTTTACATCTTACTTTCAGTCAATCCCTTTTTGAGCAAGATGAAGATAAAAAAAATGGCAAGTATAAATGTATTATATTATTAAACTTTTCCCCATGTATCACTAGTATTTTTAAGACCAGTTTGATTTAATTTCAATGATGTTTTGTCTGATATATATCAAGGCCACATGGCATAGATGTATAAAAATCTTGTTGGTTATAACTCATCTATATTCCTTTCCACGAGAGATTTTAACTGCCATGCGCATCAAAATGGATTAGCTCTGATGTTGCGCGGCCAAATTTCCCCCACCATGTGATGTCCGCTCTCCGTATACTGGGTGATTCTTTTATCATAGAACACTCATTATTTCAGAAAGTGTACATTTTTTTGAAAATATTTTTTTACATAGTTTCAAGTCGCTTATAAAACAATGTTTTTCCTAAAAAATTATATTTTTAAATATTTTTTATCCTTATAATTTTTTAAGTTTTTAAATTTTTTGAATGACAACATTGGGTTTTAATTTTATATTCCAAAGCAGAATATTTTTCTTAGTATTTTGATACATGAAAATCGAATTTCGGGTGAGT
>NC_042496.1:41950611-41962860 GCF_005508785.2 Acyrthosiphon pisum
TCACCCGGTATAGCGGCTCAAGTAATGCACAACAAATATTACTGCGACTAACCATTATAATATTATAATATATCAGTTTAAAAGTTATATTTATAAAATAAGTATAATTTATTTTGATTATTACTTTTTATTATTAAAACGATCATAAAACATGTAATAATAATAAACAAGATTACACCAGTAACTACTCTGTATATTATAACATTATTGTCCGACAATGGTACAATGGTGATCGACAAATACTGACGGTAGGCAACCTTGACAGAAATATGATAGGGATGAGCTAAAAATTAACATGTTTTGGTCGCTGCCCAGTTGCACTCTCTTGTGGAATGGAGTATAGATTCTATAAACAGGCCAGTATTTTGTTATTAAACATTTGAAAGTATTACAATAATACATTTTGAAAAATAGAATAACAATTTAAATAAAATACAGTAAGTGTCATCAATGGGTTGCTTCTTCATTGAAATTGTTCAGGTTTTCTTTTTATATAGCTCATACTCTTATTGTGCCTGCTGGTATGGATTGTGTATAAATAATAAATAATAATGAATTAAAAAAAAAAGTTATGGGTAGCAGATTGTTAATTTTGAGATATTTTCCAATAAATAATGTTATATTAGGTAATTTTATTAAAGTTTAAAGTTACACGTCAAGATCTAATGAAGATATAATATAGAAAATAAAAATGTTTCAACAATAAGTAATTTTAATATATTATGTAAACTTCAAATATTTTCCGCTGTATGTAGGTTTGGTTTTAAAGGATTTAGAAATAAATGTTAAGGGAATTCGATACCGTAATTTTCTTTTTTTGTCTTACCCAAGGGCATATAGTATTTTAGATGTGTTTTTTGCCAAACATAGCAATTGATCTAATGAAGCGATAAAAATTCTAAAAACAGATTTGAATTTGCCGTCAAGTCTACTTTAAATCGACTTTCCCACATTTTTGATTTTTTGTTTTTAACTTCTCCGAAAATTGAAATATAACGATTTTTAAATACTTTTTTTTTTATATGACATTTTTAAGAATTTGGGAGATAATATCAAAAATGTGGGAAAGTCAATTTCAAGTAGACTTGACGACAAATTCAAATGTTTTCAGAATTCTTATCGCTTCATTAGATAAATTGGTATGTTTGGCAAAAAACACGTCTAAAATACTATGTCACCCGTATGTTAGACAAAAACAGAAAACCACGATATCCAATCCCCTTAATGCATCCTGATTTTAAATAATATTCACATCATTCATGTAAACCTTATGTTGCCTAATAAAGATACATATATTTATACAAAATAAATTGCAATTATAACATTTTATATATTCATATATTTTTGAATTAATTTCTTAATTATTTTACTACTATAATGTATCTCTAGTTGCTTGTATCTACTATAATAAATAATTGGATACAATTTAAATTGTATAATATTAATTTTTTGAATCAACAAAAATTTTCTACATGTGGCTTTGTTCATAATCTAAAATAAATATACATATTTTTTGTAGGTAGGAAATTAAATTAAATTAATTATATGTTATTTTTCTTAGACCGATCTACTGTCTTGGATGAAAATACATCAACATGTGTTGATAATTCAAGTAAACACATTTTTTTATATTTTTAGTTTTATTCTAGATTTATCATATAATTACGTTCACTTTTACTTTAAGGCAATTTAACAAAAAAAATTGATGAAGAAAAAGAAGAAATTGAAACAACCGAATTAAAACAAAGCTTTTCTGAAGATGCTTATTGTAAGTATTTTTAGTAAATTATATTAACATTGTTAATTAAAAATACCCGCTGGTTTTGAAAAGGAAACCGAGTGCTTGTTATAAATGATTGCATCTTATTATATTATTATAATCTGTAATTTACCTCTCAAATTTATTTTTACAGCAAAATTTTCTTCGCCGTGTTTCTCAAAGTGTATACCAAATGCAAAGTTGATGGACACAGAAGTTATTAATAGATACATCAGAATGGGATCAACATCGTCAAGTATGATATATAAATCTATATTTTGGTTCTTTATTATTATCCCTCTGCTATCGCGCTATATAAAATGGATCATCCCCCCACCGGGTTGACCATCTATTATATTATGATATTTTTTATAAACCATAACAAAACTTAAAAATAATAAATATAAATTTTTATAATTACTTAATAGTTACATAATTGAATAAATATCTCGTAACTACTCGTTGAAGAACAAGACTATTAATAACTTGATCATTTAGAAATGTTAATAGAAGATTCTTCAAAAATTGTTTCACCTTAAACAAATTAAAAATTGTGAAAAGTTACGCTGTTTTTAGCCAGCATATTTTTAATTTTTATTAATTTTTTTTTAACAAGTACGCTAGGATGACAATGGTCCGCTCATAATTGTTTTTGTATGCAATAGTTTATCATTGAATTAAAATATAAAAATGACAATATACTTGATGAACACTGTACAGCAAAGCAGTACCCACTTGTCCACCTTTTTTATTTTACTTCTATAATTGATTAAAACATTAAATTCTGTATTTATCAATACTTAACTTATTATATTTATTTATTCAACTAGTTACTAATTCAAAACAAAATAATTTTGATTCTCATTACTGATTTTAGATGATTCATCTTTATCAGAAGATCAAAATAAGTCTACATTTGAAGGTGTGTATCAATAATATTGTAGGATTTCTTTAGTAGTCAATTCAATAAAATTATAGTTATTAAGTGATTACAACTAATTTAAAATATATAATTGTAATTTAATTTTCAGATGAAACCGTTAGCTTTACAGATGCCCAAGAAATGGAGTCAATTCAAGACAATTATGTCTGTACGTATTTAAAATAATTTATAAATGTATATATTATTTTATTTTGATCTTGATTAATTTTGATTTGTGTTTTTAGTTGATGAAACTAGTACCTGTGAACACTTTTCTGTTTCAAGTGCTATTGAGCAAAGCGCTAGTATCAACCAACAAAATGTGTTAGATGATTCTAATAATGTATGCACTTTAATACATTGTAGTCAAAAAGACGATACAGATTTAAGTATTTGTAGTGACTCAGAACTTGGAGATGTTACTGAAGATTCAATTGTTGCTGATGAATATAGTGTTACACCTGGAAAACAGAGATTGTTCGATTTGCGAGTCACTAAACAATCGCTTCGTGCTAAGGCTCTCGTAGCATCTGCTCCATTTATGGATAGAATTGAAGAAACTACAACTCCTGTAGTGCCTAAAGTTCTTGATTCTCCTTTAATTTTAAATAACATTAGTTATAGACGCTCAGAAATCAATGATAATTTAAATGTTTTATCAATTACTGAAATACGTCATGGTACATCTATTGAGCATTTCAATCAAACTTCTAATGAAAATATGTTTGAAACTTCAAAGCTTATTGATGAAACTGCGGGAGAATTATTGATATCAACCGATTTGAAGAATGATATAGCCTCTGTGAATAAAAGTGCGGATACTATGTTTGATGAAACAATGAACACAATTAAACATTCAACAGACAGCAAGGGTATGAATGTTAACAAGTTGTTAATTAAAACTGATCGAATTGAAAATACTTTAAATGATATGGTGCATACATCTGATAATGAACAGTCAATGAATATCATGACCGACATTACTATTCCAACAGACTTAAATATTCATTATGATAAAGAAGACTTAATTGCTGCACAAATCAATGCTATATCAACAAATACCAGTGTAGATGATAAAATATTTGATGAAACTGTGAAGATTAATAAACTTTCAACAAACAACCAAAGTACTGATTCAAATAAATCCTTAAATGGAACTTACATTGAAAATACTTTAAATGACATTGAACACAAATTCGAAGTTGAAAAGTCTATGAATATTATGTCCAATATGTCTATATCAACATCTAATGTCAATGATCATCATAAAGATGAAGAATTCTCAGTTGCCATGGAAGTTGATATTAAATCAGCTAATACTAGTGTGGATAAAGAGTTAAGTAAAACAGTGTGGACTCGTAGGCTTTCATTAAACAACCAAAGTACTGATTCAAATAAATCTTTAAATGAAACTAATATCGAAAATACTTTAAATGAAACTGAACACAAATTTGATGGTGAAATGTCTATGAATATTTTGTCCAACATGGCTATACCAACATCTGATGTCAACAATGAAGAATTCTCAGTTTCCATGGAAGTTGATATTAAATCAACTAACACTAGTTGTGTGGATAAAGAGTTAGACGAAACAATTTGCACTAATAGGCATTCAATAAACAATCATATTATTGATTCGAATAAATCCGTAAATGAAAATAATATCAAAAATACTGTAAATGTCACTGAACACAAATTTGATGGTGAAAAGTCTATGAATATTATGTCCAATAAAGCTAATCCATTATCGAGTGCAGATGAGTATAATGATGGAGAAAACTCAATTACTACAGAAGTTGGTATTATATCAATTAGTACCAGTGTAGTGGATAAAATATTTGACGAAACAGTGTACACTAATACACTTTCAACAAACAACCAAAGTATGGATATGAATAAATCCTTAAATGAAACTAATATCGAAAATACTTCAGATGTCACTGAAAACAAATTTGACTGTGAAAAGTCTATGAATATTTTGTCCAATGTGGCTATACCAACATCTGATGTCAACAATGAAGAATTCTCAGTTTCCATGGAAGTTGATATTAAATCAACTAACACTAGTTGTTTGAATGAAGAGTTCAACGAAACAATTTGCACTAATAGGCATTCAATAAACAACCAAATTACTGATTCGAATAATTCCTTAAATGGAACTAATATCAAAAATACTCTAAATGTCACTGAACACAAATTTGATGGTGAAAAGTCTATGAATATTATGTCCAATATACCTAATTCAATATCGGGTGTAGATGAGTATAATGATGAAGAAAACTCTATTGCTTCAGATGTTGATATTATATCAGTTAGTAATAGTGTAGTGGATAAAATATTTGAAGAAACCGTGTACACTAATACACTTTCAACAAACAACCAAAGTATGGATATGAATAAATCCTTAAATGAAACTAATATCGAAAATACTTCAAATGTCACTGAAAACAAATTTGACTGTGAAAAGTCTATGAATGTTATGTCCAACATGGCTACTCCAACATCTGATGTCAACGATGAAGAATTCTCAGTTGCCATGGAAGTTGATATTAAATCAACTAACACTATTTGTGTGGATAAAGAGTTAAACGAAACAGTTTGCACTAATAGGCATTCAATAAACAACCAAATTACTGATTCGAATAAATCCTTAAATAAAACTAGTATCAAAAATACTCTTATTGTCTCTGAACACAAATTTGATGGTGAAAAGTCTATGAATATTATGTCCAATATACCTAATTCAATATCGGGTGTAGATGAGTATGATGATGAAGAAAACTCTATTGCTTCAGATGTTGATATTAAATCAGTTAGTACCAGTGTAGTGGATAAAATATTTGACGAAACCGTGTACACTAATACACTTTCAACAAACAACCAAAGTATGGATATGAATAAATCCTTAAATGAAACTAATATCGAAAATACTTCAAATGTCACTGAAAACAAATTTGACTGTGAAAAGTCTATGAATGTTATGTCCAACATGGCTACTCCAACATCTGATGTCAACGATGAAGAATTCTCAGTTGCCATGGAAGTTGATATTAAATCAACTAACACTAGTTGTGTGGATAAAGAGTTAAACAAAATAGTGTGCACTAATAGGTATTCGATTAACAATCAAAGTACTGATTTGAATAAATCCTTGAATGAAAATGAAACCAATATCGAAAATACTTTAGATGACTCTGAACACAAATTTGATGGTGAAATGTCTATGAATATTATGTCCAATATAGCTACTCCATTACCAGGTGTAAATGATTATTTTGATAAAGAAAACTCAATTGCTACAAAAGTTGAAATTAAATCGATTAATACCAGTATAGTGGATAAAATATTTGATGAATCAATGTTAATAAATGCTAATAAACTTTTAACAGACAGCAGATTTATGAATCGTAACAAATCCTTATATGAAACTGAAAGCACTTTGAATAATACTGAACACAGGTTTGTGAATAATATCCAAAACACCTCTGTTTCAGCCGTACATTTTGATGAAAAGTTGCATTTAAGTAAACTGGATAATAGTATATTAAAAAACACAATCAATTCTGATAATTCATTTGTAGGAATTAACGAAGTTAATATAACTTGCAATACATCACTAGAAGACCCGTCATGTATGATGAGACAATATTTAGACTTTGAACAAGCTGTGAATGAAATGTGCAATGATATTTCATCAGCAAGTGGTCCTGTTGGAAAATCTAATAAGCCAAAAGAAAGTTATGACGATGAAACTCTTGAAAACTTGATCGAACAAACACTTTCTTCTAATACATTCAATCTAACGAAAGAAAATGAAAATGTCTCGAATTATGAAGGGTCAAACTTATCGGTCATTATTGAAAATAAATCTCTAGAAACTTCTTGTAACAACATTGAGCAAAATGAAGAATTTGTCAGCCCCAATAATGATGTACCAATTACTTTGGAGTCTGAAAATATTGTGAAGGAAGTCAATGATATTGAATTCTTGAATAAATCAACAGCTTTAAATACAGTAGCTACTCCTTCAAAATCTGAAGTTGGTTTAGCATATGGAACAGATGTTAATACTCAAATCAAAGCAAAAGAAAGTATTTCAATAAATTGTACTATTAAAGATTCAGGATTAGTTGAAAATATAAATGAAACTAAACGTAATGGAAGTTCAATGTCTAGTGATGAGTCATCCAAAATGGAACTTGATACATTTACCAAAATTAATAAAAACTTGAATAATATCACTACTAAACAAATATTTATCTCTGAAGATGTCAATGAAATACATTCAACACAAAATACTTTGGATGAAAACAACTTATATCTAATAGCCGATCAAATTAATACAACCGACATTCCTAACTCCACTGCTTTTAAACTTATTCCAGATACAGAAATAACTCAAAAAAACCTAATTGATCAAGATGAATTACTTAATAATGACAATCAGCAACAAGATTTATTGGATACAACTAAATGTGTTGATAATAGCTTAGAAGAGTTTACAAATCTAGAACAGATGTTTAATTTTGGAGAAAATAAAAAAGGAAAACAAGTTGAATATAAGACTCCCAAGACACAAAAACTATTAGATTTTAGTATTATTCAACAAACGCCTACTTTTGATAATCCAGCGAAGAAACAGAAGCTATTAAATTTCAGTATTGTTGACCAAACTCCAATATTACAAAGTACACAAATTGAAAATGTTATCAACGATGACAGTTTAATAAATTTCAGTTCAGTTGATCAAATGTGGAATTCAGAAGTAGTGACAAAAGATGAAATTAATTTTAAAGATTTACAAAACTCTTCCAATTATTCTTCATCAAACAATCTATCAACAATTTCAGCTCCTGATTTAGAATTATTAGCGGACGAGTCAATTAAAAGAAATACATCAAATTTCAGTAACTCATCTTTTGATCAAACAATAACTGATTCAAATTTAAATCTGTCTACTTATTCTTGTGCAAGTAATAAGACTCAAAATGGTATAACAAGATTAAATAATCTGAAACCATTGCTATTGATCAACAGGCAGATTATTGCTGACAAACCTTCTGACTCTTCAAATCAAACAATTGAACAGAATGAGTCAATACCAAAAACATTTTATGACCAACACTGTGTTGCGGAAGCATCTACTAAAGTAGTAAAACCCGACTTAAATTTGTTATCAAATACTACTTCAAACAAAAACATTGATTCTACAGAATTTAAAGATGATTCAAACCAAGACCCGTGTTTCAACTCAAATGAACGTGCCATTATAGATTTCAGCATTATCGACCAAGGAATATTGGAAAATGTTGAATTAAAAAACAATACTGATATAACATCTTTTAAATCTGATAGAAATGTTTCTAATCTAATTGAAATGTCTTTTGTTACTAAATCTGAAGAGCAAACAATTATTTCATCTGGAAATCCAATAATACCTATAACTTCTCACAGTAGATCTGAAAACTCTATACATAGTAGTTCTGCTGAAATGAATAGCACAGCTCTACAATTAGAAGAATCTACATTTTTACACAGTAACACTGAATTGTTAACTGATATACAGATGAACGATGAGTCGCTTCTTATAGAATCGCCAGATAAGAGTTCAATTATCGATTCTTTTCATAGTATTGAATTGGATCATGTACAGGAAGATAATAAAAGGAAAATGGAGACTACTGAAGAATATGATAATAACGAAAAGAAAATGAAAGTAGAGACTGAGATGCTGAAGACACCAATGTCGATGCTCTATAAAATTAAAAATATGTTCAGGAGCAGTGAAAGACAACCATGTTGTGTAAATAATACAAAAGAAAACAATTTGAAATCAAACAAATGCTATCAAAAATTAAATTTTAACAAATTTGAAGAAAATAATGAAGATTTTACTAAACGAATAACACTAAAAAAACCAGAAGTCATAGTAAAAAGTAAAATACCTTGCAAAGTCACTGACAGATCATTAACAAAAAATGATGAATTTAATAGTTCATCTCTATCATCCCTTAATGATAGTATTAAACAAAAAAAAACCATACCAAAGTTTTCCGGAGTTCCCGTATTATCTGATGTATCCAATTCGTCAAACAGAAAGGGTGCAGAAAGTCGTATACCTTTCAAATTTCAAAAATAATGTCAATCACAAATTATTTTTATAGTTATTATTTAATTTTTATTTTAGTTTAGTTATTTATTATGAAAATAAGGCAAATGTATTAGTAAAAAAAAATTCACAATTCAGTATACATATTATTATACGCCCAAGAAAAGAGTTAAAAGTTTTATAATTTTTTATTTTATTAGTTTATTTTAATTCATGATGTGTATTTTTTACTTTTTATAAATTTTAACTTTAATATCTTTATTTATATAAAAAAAGAATATATTAATAAACTCAAGATTTTTATATTAATTATTTGTTTATGTTATTGTTTATTCAATACAGTGGCCTAATTACAAGAGTGGTACCTGCCTTCCACCTGTGTGAGTTTTTTTGGTATAAGTCTAGTGTAATAAGTAATAACTTAATAACACCGCTATATAGAATTATAGTTTATAGATTTATGAAATAGAACTGAACAGTTGAGCTTAAATGCTTGACTATTATGGTTCATTAGTTATTACTCATAACTTATTGAATAATGCGAGTAGAAACGTAAAACCTATACCATTATTCTTAGAATTGAACATTCTTTCAAAATAAAAAAAAAAAAAAACGTTTTTGTGTTGTGTGCTCCTTTAACTTTAAGTATTCCCTTGTTCTATGTCATTGAAATTTCAAATATTTATTGTTTTAATAATATAATTTACTTTTAAGAATTGTTTTTTTCTTATCTTGCATTATGATTAATTATATATTATTATTGTAGGTATTATAATCTTAAAAACAAAATGTAAATTCATAATTTTAATAATTGTTTTATATTTGTTACTTGTTAGGAGTTTTACTAGTTATAGACATACTCAGTACAGTACTACAAATTACAACCCAAAACGGCCACATTTGGGAAGACCGAGTGTCACTGTAGAGGTAATTTAAAATATGAGAACAGAAAACACAATTTTTAAATGATTGCCAAAATCAAAAGTTACTTAGTGGTTTATCGTTTTTAGTTCATGTAGTAGGTTATACTTATTATGGTTTTCTTAACTGAAATATATGTTGTACGACATACAAGGAACTAGGAAGTTAAGCAAATGTATGTTGATGTAATGTATGTGCAGATGTTGACTTTCTTGCAGATAGTTACGCCGGCTCAGATGAATAAAACAATTATCGAGTTAATTATGACATTGGTTTGTGCTACAGGGGATCATTAGTGGGAGGTGGTGGTATGGAGCCATAACACAACCCCAACTCAAAATTTTGTAACTTCAAATGAGCCAGTTATAGCCTGATATCCAGTACCTTCTATTTTACCCCCCCCCCTCCCCCACATACGAATTGTTTGGTACAAATCCTAAGCTTATTTATTTTGTACTCTTTGTATTTATAATTATAATTATTATAAGCACTGTCGTAAGTTTGTTAGACCTACGACGAAGGCTGACTATCTTCTAAGTAATCTAACAATTTAAAAAAATATATTAATTGATTATCACAAAAAAAAAAGTTATTGATATTAAATTATTATTATTTAACAAAATTAAATATTAATGATATGGTATCGTGTGTGCTACAGCAGTTAAGAAATTTTTAATATCCCTTTTACCGTTTTTGTAATCCTCGCATAATGTTACAAGTCTAATTTGAATTTTTTCATAAATGTATGTTTTTTTTTTGCTTCATATCCATTATCCACCTATGACACCTTTAGCCAACTTCGTTTCAAACTTCCAGGCGTATTTATGTACCGTGAGATGATTATTTAAAAATTATAATATAAATATTAAAAATAAGGTATAATTAAATATTTGAGTAAATAAATAATTGATTTTGTTTTTTAATTTTTTGGCATAATTCTGGTTTGGCAACCTATCGATTTTTGAATTTTTTTTTTCCAAAATGTGTATTTTAGGGTGCTTTATAAGAATGTAAAAAAAAAGTTAAGACAAACTTCGTTTTGAAGTTATTGATAAAAAACTTCAATAACTACATTTTTTTCGTCACGCGCATTTAAAAAAAAAAAAAAACAGAATTGAATGTTATAAATTTTTTTCAAAATGTGTGGTTTTTAACACCCACTGATTTCGAAATTGTTTGATTTTTTTTGCAGAAATAATTATTTTGGAAGTTTAAGCCATTCAAAGTTTGTATTTTGCGCTTATACGCATTTGCGCAACACTACTTTAATGCTGCGCGGAGGTACTTGTCAATTTTTTTATCCGAGCAAAGCGCACTGAACAATTGGCAACGCTGTGCTTTTTAACAACTTTGTTTAATTCCGAGGCCTGCCCAAGGTGGTTTTACATACGATTAGCAAATTTGGGGATATTTTCGATTTTTTGTCCGAGTGATATTCAATTCTAAGTATTTTTTTTAAAAGAATGCGTGTTATGTATATACGAAAAAAATTTAATTTTTGAAGTTTTTCATCAATAACTTCAAAACGAAGTTTTTCCGGGCTTTTTTTTTTACTAAACTAACTAATTTTATTCAAAATATAGATAATAATATTAATATAAATAAATAACTATAACAATGACATTTTATATTACTATAATAATACACATTATGTTGGTATAATTCTGTAAAAATTAAATCCTCGAAATAAAAATATATTACGTTTTCAAAACTTAAAATGTTATATAATATGATTGTTCTGTGCACCTACTCACAGTAAAAAAATAACATATAAAAACATTTAGCATGGGTATACAAATATTAATTTATAGATACTAATATTAACGTTTAAAAAATATTTATTCAACCATTTGCATGTGGTTGTGAGTAATATTGTAGTCTGGGGATTTTTTTTCCTGGGGGGGGTTTTTTTTCCGTGGTTGTTAGTCGGGGGATTTTTTTTCCGATTACCGTTTAGAGAGTCAATACCGGCTAAAGAAAAACTAGGTGTAAGTTTGAGCCGTTTGAGGTAAGTAATTTTATTATATTTAATATAAATCGTTATTTAATTCTTATGCGAATCTTTGAGTAACTACATTTATAATTTTGCTAGTGAGATTGTATCATATTTGAATTAGGATATAGTTTTAAGTTCGTTTTGTATTAGGTACCTATTCAAACAAATTATTCCTATTTTATAGTATTTGATGACATTTTCAATAGATTCAATTTTTTTTAATTATTTTACTTACAGTATTATTTATATATATAATTATAATTTAAAGGTTAGGACTTAAATTAATTTATAATAAATAAATTAATTAAAAAAAGAAATGATTAAACTAATGTTTGTGGATGCTATTAAATTAAATACTAGAAAAAATATATAGGTAAACAATAATAATAATAATAATAATTATAATATTCGATATTATTTTTAGGTTCTTGGCAACTGGAGATTCGTACCAGACGATAGCCTTCATTTTTCGATCAGATCATTCGACTGTGCAAGAAATTGTCATCGAAGTATGTAATGCAATTATCTTAAAACTAAAAGAA
>NC_042496.1:41962960-41963227 GCF_005508785.2 Acyrthosiphon pisum
GAATGCATCAAAATTCCTCAAAAAGAAGATTGGGAGCGAATAGCAAATGAGTTCTGGGGATTTGGAATTTTCACAATTGCATTGGTGCTTTGGACGGAAAGCATGTTGTGATTGAAGCCCCTCCAAACACTGGCTCATTATACATTAATTATAAAAAACTTTTTCAATTGTTCTTCTAGCATTAGTTGACGCCCAATATAAATTTACCGTTGTCGATATTGGTGCATTTGGAAAAAATAGTGATGGAGCCATGGAGGTATTCTATCA
>NC_042496.1:41963327-41965315 GCF_005508785.2 Acyrthosiphon pisum
GCTCACGGACTAATATATCCGGTCCGCAAACAAGAAAAAAAGTAACAACCAGTTTCTCAGTTGGATAAATAATAGGTACCATACAGGCATATACATTATACACATAGGCAGCGTACGCTAAGGAAAAACTAGCGTATATACTAAGGAAAGTCTATTGGTTGCATATGATATTTGACAGTTTCGCAAAATGAGGTCAGTATTCAATGTATTACATATGAAATGCTCTAACATGAATGCGGAATCCTTGGACTTTATGAAATCAAAAGGGATGGCATTCAATTGTGAAGACTGCTCAAAAAAGCTTAAACAAGACAGATGAGAAAGTACACTCATCAAAAGTATATCACAAACAAAAGGTGACGCAAATATCTATATAAACAGTGATTTAGACACCAGAACTATAACCACTAGATTAGACAAACTTATTAAAAACCAGAAAACTACTAATAATAGTCTCGTAACCCTAGGTAGCCGGATATTAGAACTCAAAAAACTTTAAAAGAAAAAGACAGTATAATACAAAATCTAGAAATAAAAATCAACATATTAGAACAAAACGAAAGAGCGTGTCTAGTAGAAAAGGAAAATAATGAAAATGTTGAAACAATAGTTAATGATATCGCAGGGATTATAGACATTGATATCAATCTTTTTGATATTGAAAATGTATACCGAAAATTATCAAATCGTAATTTGGAAGCACCTCAAATAGTAGTAGAATTTTCTTCTTCTTCAAAAAAAAGAAGAATTCATTAGGAAACGGGGAAAAACTGAATTCAAAGGATCAAGAATATATATTAATGAAAGCTTAACAGCTTACAACAAAAAACTGCTTTGGGAGACTAGATCAATAGCAAAAGAACTTGGATACCGATACATCTGGACAAGGAATGGCAGAATCTTCCGCAAAAAAAACGACATGACCAAAAAGACACAAATAAAAAGTATCGATGATCTACGTTTTTTATAAATTATCTATATTTGTATAACGCTTTATTGTTATATCCAACCATTGTTTTAATCTGTAATATCTTAGCTAGTAATTTAAATTTTAATAATTTTGGGTTTAATTGGGCAATAACTATAATAATATTTATAGCTTACTTTCAAATCTTAAATAGATCATATAATAATATAACATTAAGTATACATAAACACAATCAACAGAACATGTTAATTCAGCACTTCTTTCACACTACTAAACTACACTGTATGAAAAAAAATCAGACGCAATTTATAATATTGAATAATCATCAAATTCTTATTCGTATACACTAGTATTCAACAAAATCCATTACTTTTCAAAATTCAGTACACAATTATAACATTACCATTATTTTGATAAAAATAAAAACTATAGTACAAAGACAAGCCAATTTAAGATGGATAATACGTATTTTTCAAACTAATAATAGCTGACAATATACTTGGTAATAATTTTTCCAACGACTATAATCAAATAATTACTTATAATGGTGCATGGGAAGACATGAAAACGATATTAAATAGGGATCATGCATTAAATATTATACACCTTAATATAAGAAGTGCTAATAAAAATTTTGACGAATTTTGCATAATGTTGGATAATTAAACAATTATTTTTGATATAATTATTTTAGAAGCTTGGCTAGGTTTACATAATCTAAATGACAATCAATTTCAAATTTCAAACTACATTAATCAAAATGATGGAATAATTGCTTTTATAAATAATTCTATCATAAATACACAAGTAACTGATTTAAACACTAATTTTATGTCTAGTCTAGAAATAAATTGCAAAAGGGGAAATTCAAACTTCACAGTTTATGGTATTTACAGACCTCCCCAAATTTATATTAATTTCCTTCTTAGATGAATACGAACTAAACTATTCTACATAGAGCCAGAGCCCAATAAAAGTAACTACACTGTAATAAAAGGTGACTTAAATATAGATATAATCAATAATAGTACAGATAGTGATAACTATCTTAATTTAATAA
>NC_042496.1:41966637-41968480 GCF_005508785.2 Acyrthosiphon pisum
TATCGCCCAATCTCACAAATATCAAATATTGCCAAAGCTTTTGAAAAAATTATTAAAAAAGAATTGGTGCATTACCTTGAAAGTAATAATCTTCTGACTGGTAACAGTCAATCATTACCTATATTATCATGGCTGCTATTATCATAGCTTTCTCCACAATTGGATTTTTTATTTAAGTCGGAAAAATAAGATTTTCATTTGCTTCATGTACATGATCGTTATTTACAGGAATCAAAGTTGGCTTAGTCATATTCAAATCAGTTTTTAAAAAACACGGACACTTCATAGAACTGTTTTTTGAACACCTCCAACAAAGAAAACTAGAGCATTCTTTGTGGAAATTGTACAAAAATCCCTTATGCGCAACCTGAGGGTATTTTATGTTAGAATTAATTAGCTCCAACTCCATTGTTTAATTTTAAACTTATAAACAGCGAAAAAATATAAAATTTAAAAACAAACGTATAAGCGATACAGTACGACACGATACAATACGATGTTACCCAAAGACTGGTAACAGTCCATCACAACCTATATTATCATGGCTGCTAAAATATTACTAAAAAATGTTAACACACTTGGTATCAAGGGAACGGATCAGAATTTATTAAGTTCATACTTTAAAAATAGAAAACAACACATTCGAACAAACAATGATTTAAGAGAATAAACGTCAATAATATTTGGTGTACCTCAAGGGACAACTATATAGCCTACACTGTTTAATATACATATAAACTAAATTAATAACTTGAATACACACAGCAAACTAGTTTTCTATGCAGATGATACAATACTTTTTGTTGAAGGCCAATCCTGGGATGAAGTATTTGCTAGTGTTCAATCCGACATGAGTAAAATACAAAAATGGCTATGTGAAAAAATGTATTCCTAAACTTAGAAAAAAACCTACATATTACCACACTATAATATAGTTAATTCAAATCAACCAAATAAAACAAATCTATGTATACATGAGAATGAATGTTTAAATCAAAATATATGTGCATGCCAAACCCTTGTAAAAATAGTTAAAAACTGTAAATACTTAGGTATGTGTCATAATCTTAGATGGAATGACCATATAAAATGTTTAACAAATAAATTAAGAAAACTTATGTATGCATTTAAAAATTTAACAGATATCTTAGAACTTAAGACAATTAGAGTAGTGTATCAAGCATTAATAGAATCCATAATTAGATATGGTATTTCTATATGGGGAGGTACGTATGATACAACTATAAATCCATTAAAAAAATTCTAAAACAAAATACTAAAAATACCACCTCGAAGGGTAAATAAATATTTTGGGAATATAAAAAATGTAATAGTATACTTTGATGACATTTTGTGTGCAACTAATACCAAAAATGAAATGGATGAAACGGTTAAAGAAGTAATAAACAGAGCAAAACAATTTAATATTAAATTTAATCCTGACAAAATTCAATTTTATGAAAATGAGGTTATATATCTGGATTTATTATTTTCAAAAAATGTTATGAGGCCTGATAATGATTGAATAACTGTGATAAAAGAGTTAGCTATACCAAATAATAAGAAACATTTATATAGCATATTAGGTATAATAAATTATATCAAAAAATTCATTCCAAATTTAGCAGAACTGAGTTCACCATTAAGAGAATTATTAAAAAATAGAATATTGTGGCGATGGACAAATAGGCATACAGATATCTATGGTACTGATTCCATGAAAAAATATAGAGGTCAAACAATGGGCATTTTAGAACCCCATATATTTGCTGTTGCAAAACAAGTATTTAATAAAATGGAGATGTAAGACAGTAAATAAAATTTAAATTTAGTTTTATATTAA
>NC_042496.1:41968580-41969263 GCF_005508785.2 Acyrthosiphon pisum
CTATACCAAGATTTATTAGATTTAATTAACGTAAGGATGCGTGAGATCTTTTTGGATTTGCTCTGGTTCAACCTAAGGTCAGTGATTTATTTTAATTAACATATTCAAAGGTGGGCATTAACTAGTTAAAACGTTTAAGTTAAGTTAAAAAGTTAATTTTTTTTAACTTTTTAACTTAACTAGTTAGTTTATTTTCTAATCAACTTATGAACTTAACTAGTTTAATTTGCAGTTGAAATAACTTAGCTTTTCTCAGTTGATTTTAAAAAAATCCATCAAGTTAAAAACATTTTGAAATTTTTCGTTTATACGTAAATATTACTATGTTTGTATAAATTAAAAATAATCCAATACAAAAACACAAACATTTCTGTTCTTTTTATTTTATTAAGTTGTAAATTATATATATTATGCGAGTTGCAATTATAATTGTTTTTAAAACATTAATCATTTTAAATTATAAACTGACAATTGTTATGTTTTAATGTTATATAACTTATATTATTAAATTTCTATATGTTATAAAAAAAATATTTTTGTTAAATTATAATTTTTGAGATGAGTATAGTTTAAATTAGTAAATAATAGTAAAGTAAAAGTAAAAGGTTATACAGTGTACATTATGATACAAGTATAAAATTGTTTTTTATAATTTAAAAATTAGAAACTAAAAAGACACATTC
>NC_042496.1:41969313-41971498 GCF_005508785.2 Acyrthosiphon pisum
TTTTTATTAGCTTTTAGTATGTAACTATAATAGCTCACAATTATTAAATAAAACAAGTAATAACTATGACGAAAATATAGTAAGACAATATAAAGTAATTAAAAAGAAAGAAGTAACAGATTATATTATCTAATTAAATAATAATGTGTGTAGATATCACCTCAAATTACAAAGCCAGCTTCCAATAAAAAATGTATTATTTTTTTTATAACTGTTTCGGCTTGGGTGTTGAGTATAGAAGGGAGAGTGGGAGGAATGTTTAAAAACTTAATATAATTAATCAAGGATGTACGCTTAGAATACAAAGACGGACAGTCAAATAGTAGATGAGAGATGTCACAAATGTTTTCGGTTATGTGTAGTGTACAGAGGGGAGAGTCATTTAGGCCAAGTTTGTATGCATGATCTGGAAGAAGTGAGTGGCCCACGCGAAGTCGGTTAAAACGAACAATGATAGACCTAGGTAGGTCTAAGTTGTAGAACCAAGTTTTTTTTAAATAAAAAAAAAAAATAAATGAGATATAATTCATAATTTTTATAATTTTTTTAATGAGATCGAAGCATTTCTGGTTTTTAGGAATAAACTATAAAGATCCAATTTTAATTATGAATAAGAATGAGATACCTTGTCGTATAGGTACTGTGAATAATGAAAATAATAAATAACCATAGGTAGGTATTTTACATTGATCATTGGGAAAAAAACATCATTTCCGTCTAATGTTATTTGTTTTTTCCTTTTATATAATTTCACATTTTATACCTCTTCGGCTCTTCCACTATAGAGTATAGGTACTACTGTCTACTAGTGTTCTTCCAACTCACCTTTGGGTCATAAACATCAAGTTTTGCTCCTTCATCAATTAGGTAACGTCTTAGCAACGTGTATTGCAGGCGACTCACGAGTATCACGTGTGTCTTTTTTAAATGCAACTCCAAACATTATTATTTTTTTACCTGTGACTGTACTAAGTAATGAAAAAATCAAACAAATTTGAGTTTTTAAACCGAATTATTAGTTATAGTATTTACCAGCTGATTCTTGTAAAAAGTTGGGCCCCATTTTGGAATCAAGACCAATGACCTTAGCCACCTCACTGACGTGTGCACCAGTCACTTCACATATTATAAACATTGAGTTGATGCTAGAAATGCATTAGCCGCCTGTGGACATAATGCATTTTGGTACCTAAGTATTACTATATATCAGCTATTATAGCACAAACAAAACCCGCTTTGAATTTACCAAGTGTTGGCCCTGAGGATTTTTGCTTCAAGTATCCAATTCAAGTATGCATTGCTGAGCTCCTTAAAAGCCTATAAACCATTGGCGGTCTCTTCGAGCCCTATAAGAACTCGATCTGCATTTAACAGGTTTTCAACAGCCACGCCTTCAGACAAGAACTCGGGGTTAGATAATACAAACGTAGGTAGGTACATTATATTATAATACACAGTTAAAACTTACAGCGTAGTGTTATATTCAAATTTCAGCTCAAATATACGTACGAGATAAAACATTTGGTGGATAGACAAATTATTATTGTATTATTTATTAGTAATAAATATTAGCTGTTATTCATTATTAGAGCTCAGATGTTAATGACTAGGGCTCGGAAGTTGATGACCTTAAAAACAATAAAAAATGCAAATACGACTTAAAAATGACAAAAAATGTCCTTAAAAATGACCTAAAAAATTGCAAATATTAGTTTTAAACTAATAAAAATACATTTTTTCAAAAATATTTTACTCTATTTTACTATAAAATTCTATATAAATTTATCAAAGCTTCGAATTGCTCAAAATATGACAAAAATGAAATAAAATAATAAAATGTAGGTATAATAATATTCACTACAACACGACAACGACAAATGTAATCGGCGAGATAAAATCGGATAGGTACTAACTTAGTCCGTGGTAATTTCCAAGTTTTAAGTTATCGGCATAATGGTCGACAAGAAACAATAAGAAGTGAACTAGCGTGAAATCAGTAAAAATGAATTAGCTGGGACTTCTTGGGGATGCAGCGCAGGTACTCTGAGAACCTCAGTACTATCCTTAGTATACAGTGTAGCTGAATATTGCGCTCCCGTGTGGACAAGAAGTGCTCACTGCAATAAAATTGACGTTCAACTAAATGCAGCAATGACAATAGTCACGGGTACAGTAAGAAGCACTC
>NC_042496.1:41973117-41974287 GCF_005508785.2 Acyrthosiphon pisum
TTCCGAATAAAAATTACTTATCAGTTTATCAGTATATAAACTCAATGTCTACTAAATCGTATATGTACAATCGATAATCTTATAATATTTTATTAGGTTTTACGATGTCTGGGAAAGTTTATAAATATAATTTTATATCTAATAGATTGATTATGTTTCGTCAGTCTTGTCACAACTAACCTAGTGCGTTCGTTAAAATGGAAGTGATGTTAAGTGAACAAAATAAAAAAATCTTCGTTATTAAGGGTGAGTGCGTTGAAGTGGAAGTGATGTTTAGTGAAAAAAATAAAAAACTCTTCGTTATTAAGGGTTTCAAATACGGATTCCAAAAAGAACTATCGGGAAATATGGAACGTTGGACTTGTACAAAAAGAAAATGCACATCGTTTTTAAAAATAAATAATTTAAATAATATTGAGGAATGTAACCTCGAACACAATCACGAAAAAGATAGTGAAAACATATTCGACAGGCAAGCATTAAGTAATAAATTAAAAAGAAAAGCTCAGGAAAATCTTGAACGTCCAACAAAATTAATTTGCCAAGAGTCTACTAGTCAATGGTGATATTGAACATGTTCTAAGCTGCAGCTTACTGCGCATGACGTTTTTCGTGTAAGACAAAATATTCACGCAAGTCGAACAAGTAAGTTACCTAAATTACCTAAGACATTAACAAAACTACATAAAGCATTAAATAATTACGATGTTATAACAAATCGTGGAGAAAATTTTAAATTTATTAATGATTGTGAAACAAATATTGTAATTTTTACTTGTTCAAATAATTTAGAGATATTCAGCAAAATGAAAACAGTGTTTGTAGATGGAACTTTTAAAAGTTGCCCAAAGTTATTTTACCACTCTTTTACCATTCATGGTGTAAAAGAAAACAATTATTTTCCCTTAGTTTTTTTCCTACTGCCCAATAAGAACAGTACTACTTATATACAAGCATTTCGATTTATAGAACATCATATGAGGCCTGAAATTATTTTTGCCGATTTTGAAAAAGCTATTCACCAGGCAGTATCTAAAGTTTGGCCAGAGACTAAATTAAGAGGATGTAGATTCCACTTATGACAGGCGTGGTGGAGAAAAATCCAATCTCTCAGATGAATTTAAAAATAAAGATTCAGAGATTGGGCAAATATTGAAATACTTTTACGGA
>NC_042496.1:41976725-41977577 GCF_005508785.2 Acyrthosiphon pisum
TTTTTTATTTTTTTTTGTGTCTGTGTACACGATAAGTAGTCGAAATAATGCTTCGATTTTCAACTTCAGTATCTTGTTCGATTGGAAAGTGAATATCGTTGGTGCATTGGGAGGTCAAAATTTAAAATTCCCAGTAATTTTCAAAAGCACCTAGAAAAACCTAAGAAAAATTAAGGAAAAACGGGAATTTTTACGTAAAATCGATTTGGTTTTTGGTGTAACTTTAAAAAAAATGACCGAAGACACATGAAATTTTGACTGAATGTTTATATTAGCATTTTCTATACACCATAACATTTTCAAAATATTTTGACTTATTTTGAACTCTTTACGGACATTGTCAGTTTTCATTTTTTTTTAGTTTTTTTTCTAAAAATATCAATTAAATTTTATTTGTTGATTAAAAAAGCTTGAAAATTTAATAGAAGGCTCCAAGTATATTGTTTCAAAGGCAGATGAAAAATATTAAAAATCCTTAGTCACAGTTTTTTTTTATAAGCATTTAAAGTTCAAAACTTGAAAAAATATGGAAAAATCACGAAAATTAGCAAATTATTTTGAGTTAAGAATTCGTAAAAATTTTTCTTTTTAAATCTAAGATTTTAAAATGTAATACAAGATTCCTTATAGGATAATCTACCTTTATCAAAAAAAAAAAAATGTCTATAAGAAACTCAAATTAAATTTTTATGAGCGTTTGAAATTCATATTTTTACAACATTTGGTATTTACTCGATTTCTTACGTAACGATTTTCTTATTTTGTTGTAATTAAAAAACGAATGACTGTAGAAACTTGAAAATTTCACTGAATGTTTATATTAGCATTTTCTATATACTATAAAATTGACTC
>NC_042496.1:41977627-41977879 GCF_005508785.2 Acyrthosiphon pisum
AATGTGTAAGTCTTTAAGTGTTGTACACGTAACAAAATAATATATCATATATTAATATAGACTTCGGCAGCTCTTATTCGTACACATGGAAAATATTAACTTCATAGCGTATATGATTGTTGCAGGGATAGAAAACGTTTTTAATTTTTTCCTTTTCGTTTTTGTTTATTGATTTAAAAAATATCGTTTTTGATTAATGTTTTTAAAAACGTTATTTTTCTTCATTGTTTTTGATTAAAGTTTTTAAAAACG
>NC_042496.1:41977979-41979175 GCF_005508785.2 Acyrthosiphon pisum
TTCTATAACCAATTTTTTTTTGTCTGTTAGGGTATTTACACATCAAGCATTAAATTATATTTTTTTATTTGTTATATTATACATAAACATACATCCATTTTAAAATTAGTATTCAATATTTAAAATTCATATAATTTTCTGACAATTGATCCAAACTTAAAGAAAAATACTTAATTTCTAATATTTTAGTGTATAATACACACATTTATTTCCAATGAAAAATATTATAATTAATGGTCTACTGCTTTACTCAACTAAAAGTTATTTATAATCAACCAATTAATGATGTTTTATTATGTTCTAGAACTTGGATTAGGTATGAAAATATTAGTAAGGATTTATAAATTGCAATATTATAACTATGTAAAATTGGTACATATCTTAAATTTTTATAATTTTTATAATAATAGTAATACATAATAATATATAATATACAATAATAATATAATAACATAATTTATAATAAAGGACTTTTTTAATTTTTTTAATTTTAAATTTTTTGACAAATTTTATATTTGATAATTACAATCCGTAGTCTAGATAGTTTTCAATACTATTTGACTCATGAAAACCTTATATATTAAATAACCAATTTAATTTCTAATTATAAAGTTAAGTATATTTTTATTATTACCCCACCCATGGGGTACATTTGAACGTAGATCCAAGTATACCTAACTTAGACTCAATGAGATTGATTATGGGTTGGTTAGCCCTATTTTGGTTAACCCTATTAATGAAGATTCAAATCTACCCCTTGCCATAATTGTCAATAATAATAGATTGATTATGGGTTCGTTATCATAAAAATCAATCAACTTAAATTCAACCCCTTGGTTTTTGTACTCGATTAATTTAATAATTTGTTGGTTATCATAAAAATCGATTAACTTGAATTCAATCGACTCTTTTATATACTCTTCCATTTGAAGTTTGAATGTGCTCTAATTAGACACATAGTTTATTTGTCAAAATAAATAAATAGAAAATTATTATTCTGATAAAACTCACTAAATTAAATTGCTGTAATACTCTCTTGTGGGCCACTGTATAGGTTTTTTTGCATATTTGAAATTTCCTATGCATAATTCTCCTTTTTTAGCTAATAAAACTTCCAAGGCTTAATAATAATATATAATTTGTACTCACCCTGCAGACGATCAACAGCATGCTCTTGCTGCTGCTGCGGTTGCTGC
>NC_042496.1:41979225-41982316 GCF_005508785.2 Acyrthosiphon pisum
AGATTAATTATGGAGTTGGTTAGCCCTATTTTGGTTAACCCTATTAATGAAGATTCAAATCTACCCCTTGCCATAATTGTCAATAATAATAGATTGATTATGGGTTCGTTATCATAAAAATCAATCGACTTAAATTCAACCCCTTGGTTTTTGTACTCTTCTATTTCAAGCTTGAATGTGCTCTAATAAGACACATAGTTTATTTGTCAAAATAAATAAATAGAAAATTATTATTCTGATAAAACTCACTAAATTAAATTGCTGTTGAAGTTTAATTGGCGTAATTGATAAAAAATTGTTCATAGCTGTTTTGTTTAACGATTTCAAAACCATATATATCTAGGATACCAATTTTTGGACAATTTGTCTTAAGTTCAAATTATATAAATAGGTATTAAATAATAATGATTGGTTATGGTGATTCATTATTTCAAATCCATAAATGTCCAATATTGCTGTAATACTCTCTTGTGGGCCACTGTATAGGTTTTTTTGCATATTTGAAATTTCCTATGCATAATTCTCCTTTTTTAGCTACTAAAACTTCCAAGGCTTAATAATAATATATAATTTGTACTCACCCTGCAGACGAATCAACAGCATGCTCTTGCTGCTGCTGCTGCGCCTGCGGCTGCTGCTGCGGTTGCTGCGACTGCTGCTGCGGTTGCTGCGACTGCTGTATACCTAACCTAGACTCGATGAGATTTATAACAGGTTGGTTATCATAAAAATCAATATTAGTCACGTCGATTCCTTGGTTTTTATATTCTTCTTTTTCAAGTTTGAATACATGCTAATAAGACACATAGTTTATTTGTCAAAATAAATAAATATAAAATTATTATTCTGATAAAACTCACTAAATTAAATTGCTGTAATACTCTCTTGTGGGCCACTGTATAGGTTTTTTTGCATATTTGAAATTTCCTATGCATAATTCTCCTTTTTTTAACTCCTAATACATTGCATAGTATAACAATGCTAAAATAATTACTTACAGAATTGTTTTGGGCGTTTTCTTTATGTTTTAGTAGAATCTGTACATAATTTTTTTGGCACATTTAGTTAGCACTTTATGCTGCTGCTGCTCCTCCAGCAGCTGCTGGATTTGCAGCTTCTGCTGCTGCTGCTGTGGTTGCTGCTGCTGCGGTTGCTGCGGCTGTGGTTTCTGCTGCTGCGGTTTTTGCGGCTGTGGTTTCTGCTGCTGCGGTTGCTGCTGTGGTTGATTTTTAGATTTCTCCTGCAGCTGCTCAATCAGCAGCTTATGCTGCTTCTGCTCCTCCAGCAGCTGCTGGATTTGCAGCTTCTGCTGCTTCTGCTCCTAATGCATAATTCTCCTTTTTTTAACTCCTAATACATTGCATAGTATAACAATGCTAAAATAATTACTTACAGAATTGTTTTGGGCGTTTTCTTTATGTTTTAGTAGAATTTGTACATAATTTTTTTGGCACATTTAGTTAGCACTTTATGCTGCTGCTGCTCCTCCAGCAGCTGCTGGATTTGCAGCTTCTGCTGCTGCTGCTGTGGTTGCTGCTGCTGCGGTTGCTGCGGCTGTGGTTTCTGCTGCTGCGGTTTTTGCGGCTGTGGTTTCTGCTGCTGCGGTTGCTGCTGTGGTTGATTTTTAGATTTCTCCTGCAGCTGCTCAATCAGCAGCTTATGCTGCTTCTGCTCCTCCAGCAGCTGCTGGATTTGCAGCTTCTGCTGCTTCTGCTCCTAATGCATAATTCTCCTTTTTTAGCTCCTAAACCTTCCAAGGCTTAATAATAATGTATAATTTGGACTCACCCTGCAGATGAACCAACGGTATGCGCCTGCGGCTGCTGCTGTGGTTGCTGCTGAGGTTTCTCCAGCAGCTGCTCAATCAGCAGCTTATGCTACTGCTGCTCCTCCAGCAGCCGCTGGATTTGCAGCTTATGCTGCTTCTGCTCCTCCAGCAGCTGCTGGATTTGCTGCTGCTGCTGTGGCTGCTGCTGTTGATGCTGTATAGAAGTAGGTGAAGTACTAGTGGTTAATGTGTGCTAAGGTGGTAAATATTGTAATTAGTAGGGGAGAGTGGGGCAGATTTGAATGAAATTCATATTTAATTTTTTAATTTTTAATTTTTTGACAAATTTTATTTTTAATAATTACAATCCGTAGTCTAGATAGTTTTCAATACTATTTGACTCATGAAAACCTTATATATTAAATAACCAATTTAATTTCTAATTATAAAGTTAAGTATATTTTTATTATTACCCCACCCATGGGGTACATTTGAACGTAGATCCAAGTATACCTAACTTAGACTCAATGAGATTGATTATGGGTTGGTTAGCCCTATTTTGGTTAACCCTATTAATGAAGATTCAAATCTACCCCTTGCCATAATTGTCAATAATAATAGATTGATTATGGGTTCGTTATCATAAAAATCAATCAACTTAAATTCAACCCCTTGGTTTTTGTACTCGATTAATTTAATAATTTGTTGGTTATCATAAAAATCGATTAACTTGAATTCAATCGACTCTTTTATATACTCTTCCATTTGAAGTTTGAATGTGCTCTAATTAGACACATAGTTTATTTGTCAAAATAAATAAATAGAAAATTATTATTCTGATAAAACTCACTAAATTAAATTGCTGTAATACTCTCTTGTGGGCCACTGTATAGGTTTTTTTGCATATTTGAAATTTCCTATGCATAATTCTCCTTTTTTAGCTAATAAAACTTCCAAGGCTTAATAATAATATATAATTTGTACTCACCCTGCAGACGAATCAACAGCATGCTCTTGCTGCTGCTGCTGCGCCTGCGGCTGCTGCTGCGGTTGCTGCGACTGCTGCTGCGGTTGCTGCGACTGCTGCTGCTGTTGATGCTGTATAGAAGTAGGTTATCATAAAAATCAATATTATGCACGTTGATTCCTTCGTTTCGGTATTCTTCTTCTTAGAGTTTGAATACATGCTAATAAGACACATAGTTTATTTGTCAAAATAAATTAATAGAAAATTATTATTCTGATAAAAATCACTAAATTAAATTGCTGTTGAAGTTTAATTGGCGTAATTGATAAAAAAATTGTTCATAGCTGTTGAGTTTC
>NC_042496.1:41982416-41984307 GCF_005508785.2 Acyrthosiphon pisum
ATCATTTCAAAACCATAAATGTCCAAAATACAAATTTTTCGACAATTAGTCTAAAGTTCAAATTATATAAATAGGTATTAAATAATAATGATTGGTTATGGTGATTCATTATTTCAAATCCATAAATGTCCAATATTGCTGTAATACTCTCTTGTGGGCCACAGTATAGGTTTTTTTGCATATTTGAAATTTCCTATGCATAATTCTCCTTTTTTAGCTCCTACAACTTCCAAGGCTTAATAATAATATATAATTTGGACTCACCTGGCAGACGAATCAACAGCTTGTTGCTGCTGCACTTGGTGTAGTTGCTGTATTTGTTGCTGCTGCACTTGGTGTAGTTGCTGTATTTGTTGCTGCTGTATAGTAGTACCATAATTTATATGTTTATAAATTGGCTATTTAGAATTTTTTCATTTTTTGTACAAAAAAATAAAAATAAAAAAGTTTATATTATACGTATAGTGCAAGAGTTTATTGATCATATAAAAAAAAAAAAAAATGAAAAAATATTGATTAGAATACAAGGTATTTCATTTGTCAGAACTTCGTGGGATACCCTGTAGAATGTAGATATTTCTTATGATTATTTGCAACTTAAAAATCTATTGATATATTGTTTTTTTTTTTATTATTACTCAATTCTATATTAAATCAGATTTCTTTTGAAAGAATGTTTTATAATACCTATACATATATTAATTTTATAAATGTTATATTATAAAAAATTGTAATCAATCATAAAAAAAAAATGTTTTGACATGTATTATGTAAAAAATATTTTAATACATATTTGCAGCTTAAGCCAAAGCTAAAAATGTCTTGTTAAAATATATATTATATATAAAGATGTCACTTATAATTATATTTGCAACTTAATAATCTTGATATTGTTTTTGTTTTTTTTATTGCTCAATTTGATTTTTGAGCAAATGTTTTACAATAGATATTAGTTTTATATTTTATGTTATATATATGTATTGTATTATTATAAAAAAAAACTCTTATATTTGCAATGAATAAAATAAAGGAAAGTTATATTTTTATAAATCTTAAATTGTGTTAATAAATTATTTATTATGTACCTATATAAAATTTAAAAAATTTAACCTGCAAAACACTTTGGAGCTTTTGACATCATTTTATTTTCTGGTTTCAGAATACAGTGTTATTATATAATCAGTGTTAGGGGGGTTAAGACTGTGATCCAGAGCAGTTAGTATTCGCATATAGTGATGGGTACTTTCAATTCATTTCAGTGAACTAATTCATGTGATTCAGCTCATTAAAATGAATCTATTCACTGAATCAATTCAATGATTCAGTGATTCAATGAATTCTATATAAAACTCTCACTCTGTATTATTGTATTAATATGTTATATTTATTTACATTGAAAATACAAAACATAAAATGTTTAATATGTTGTGATTTTTTTTCATTTTTGACATATGTATTTTGTGTAAATCGTAAATTAATGTAAAATTGTAAAAGAAAGTGATTCGTGAATTAGAATTACTAAATAGCATAACAAAATGTAATAATTGATAATGTATATTGTATAACGTGGTACAATAATAATAATATATTATTAACTTAATAGTGTACTTAAATGAGTATTTAATTCTTTTATTGGTAATTTGTAATTTTAAATTTAATCATGATTCGTAGAGAGTTGGGGTCAATTCTTCCAAAAACTGATAAGAGAAATTTGGAATTAACCTCAAAATATTGGAAAAAAAAAAAAGCCAACTCCTAAAAACTCAAAACAATCATAGTAAAAATTTTGTTTTTGCGCATTTGTCGCACTGCACTAAATACATTATTTATCCATCATCTTATATTTATTATTTATGTAGTTGCTAGTTAACCGTTATTAATATTAACCGTC
>NC_042496.1:41984357-41998088 GCF_005508785.2 Acyrthosiphon pisum
TGCTCCTCCAGCAGCTGCTGGATTTGCTGCTGCTGCTGTTGATGCTGTATAGAAGTAGGTGAAGTACTAGTGGTTAATGTGTGCTAAGGTGGTAAATATGTAATTAGTAGGGGAGAGTGGGGCAGATTTGAATGAAATTCATATTTAATTTTTTAATTTTTAATTTTTTGACAAATTTTATTTTTAATAATTACAATCCCGTAGTCTAGATAGTTTTCAATACTATTTGACTCATGAAAACCTTATATATTAAATAACCAATTTAATTTCTAATTATAAAGTTAAGTATATTTTTATTATTACCCACCTATGGGGTAGATTTGAACGTGCAAGGGGTAGATTTGAATATGTGTCTTAAATAATTAAAGAACCCCATTTGAATGTTGAACATGAATAAATATTAAACTAAGTTAAACTTTTTATTTATTTTAATAATAAAAATAGCTCAAAATAGTATAATAACAATTTTTTACAATTATGTTTAGATGTTTTCTTGTCAACTTTTTTTTTTACTGTGAAAATTTAGTTTTTTGGGTTTTCTTATAAATAAATCCACATCTTGTGACATAAATCCAGTAAACTAGTCTATTCCAGCCATAATATAGGTATTTTAAGAAGGAGGAACCTATATACACCCTATTATTTACCCTATTAATGAAGATTCAAATCTACCCCTTGCCATAATAGTCAATAATAATAGTAATATAAATTTTAATAACTTATTATAAATAATGTATGTACATTAAATATATTACTAGGCAACAATATTTTGAATAGGTATATTAAATTCTAAACTTATGATTTTGAATTTTAGTTTCCAAAATGTTCTTATGGAAACACCTATATTTTTTTTTTAAAAAGTCGGAAAATCATTATCATTTTTGTTTATCACAAAATTTTTCAAAAATGCCTGATAATCACATATGGTATAGAAAACCAACTTATTATTATTATTTTATTATTTTTATTAATTTAAATAATCTGTAACAAATTATATTAGACAAATTCAAATGTACCCCGCATTCAAATCTGCCCTCACTCTCCCCTAATACATTGCATAGTATAACAATCCTAAAATAATTACTTACAGAATTGTTTTGGGCGTCTGCTTTATGTTTTCCAATTTGTAAGTATTATTTTTGGCACATTTATCTTTGCCAATTTAATAAAATAATATTTGCAATAGTAATGCCACAGACTAAAAAAAATTTTATATACTTTACTCGCGTTTCAGGCGCTTTTCATCCCTGACACGAGGGTACCCCGTAATGAGTCATCTTAGAATTTTCCCCGCACACGGCACATGACGTGGGCTCGGACTGAGAATTGCTGTAAAGGGAATTAACTATAATTATCAGTAATAGCATTGGTTATACATAGTAATGGTAATTACAATAACGATAACTTGATGGCATGCTCGGCGTTGAAAGAATACATTAGAAAATTCCCATTTCCGAACATCAGACACAACCATGATAATATAGGTAATGATAGACTGTTACCAGTCTTTTGGGTGACATTGTATATTATCGTGTCGTATTGTATCGTTTATACGTTTGTTTTTAAATTTTATATTTTTTCGCTGTTTATAAGTTTAAAATTAAAAAATGGAGTTGGAGCTAATTAATTTAAACAAAAAATACTCTCAGGTTTCGGGCATTTTAAAGTTATAATTTTCGAAAAACGAGCGTTTGTCACCTGTATGTTGCTCTTGCTGTACATCCCCATTTGTACACACTTCTTCCACTGGCAGTACCGGCAATCGTTTCTTGTTTCTTTATTAACAGTACATTGTTTGATGACGGGTTATCCAGTTGTACTGTTTTTCGTGGTTTGCTGTCCGCTTCTGAAATTCTACACGACAGCCAAATACAATGGTATAAATCATTATGAAATAGTAATATTACATATTATGGTCTTTTTCCTTAAGAGTACGTTGTACCAATAGATAATAAAAGAATGGCCATGTTATGTATACAACGCAAGAGGTTTTATTAATGAGGAAGAGAGAAGAGCGATCTCTCACTCCCTATGCAAATGGACTTTTTATGTTATGCTTATGTTATATAATATTGTATATAAATGTATTGTAAGTCACAACAGGGACTAGACCTTTTTTAGCTCCTACAACTTCCAAGGCTTAATAATAATATATAATTTGGACTCACCTGGCAGACGAATCAACAGCTTGTTGCTGCTGCACTTGGTGTAGTTGCTGTATTTGTTGCTGCTGTATAGTAGTACCATAATTTATATGTTTATAAATTGGCTATTTAGAATTTTTTCATTTTTTGTACAAAAAAATAAAAATAAAAAAGTTTATATTATACGTATAGTGCAAGAGTTTATTGAAAACCTTTTGAATTTTCTACGAAAAACATTTACTTAACAAAGCATTTTTCCCATTTCTTAATACATTAACCTAAAATAAATATATATTATAAAATGAAAAATCTTTGGATACAATATTAAATAAAATTATACTGTAAATACACACTTGATCTTCATAAACTGTATCTTTATTTTTGTCCAAAAATCCGTCTGAAGAATATTTGACATCACCAGCAAAATGTTTAATTGTAAAATCCATTCCACCTTTTTTTAAATAATATAATAAACATAATATAATAATAAGTTTTAAAAAATAAACAAGTTTTATTGCATATTTACATACCAAATTTAGGTTTTAAAAACCTATCATTTTTATCATATTTTTTACATAATTTTTGAGTCCAAGATGCATCATTTTTACCTAAATTGGTACATAATTTCTCTTGTGGGCCACAGTATAGGTTTTTTTGCATATTTGAAATTTCCTATGCATAATTCTCCTTTTTTAGCTCCTACAACTTCCAAGGCTTAATAATAATATATAATTTGGACTCACCTTGGCAGACGAATCAACAGCTTGTTGCTGCTGCACTTGGTGTAGTTGCTGTATTTGTTGCTGCTGTATAGTAGTACCATAATTTATATGTTTATAAATTGGCTATTTAGAATTTTTTCATTTTTTGTACAAAAAAATAAAAATAAAAAAGTTTATATTATACGTATAGTGCAAGAGTTCATTGAACATATAAAAAAAAAAAAATGAAAAAATATTGATTAGAATACAAGGTATTTCATTTGTCAGAACTTCGTGGGATACCCTGTAGAATGTAGATATTTCTTATGATTAGGTTAGGTTAGCAACTTAAAAATCTATTGATATATTGTTTTTTTTTTATTATTACTCAATTCTATATGAAATCAGATTTCTTTTGAAAACATGTTTTATAATACCTATACATATATTAATTTTATAAATGTTATATTATAAAAAATTGTAATCAATCATAAAAAAAAAAATGTTTTGACATATATTATGTAAAAAATATTTTAATACATATTTGCAGCTTAAGCCAAAGCTAAAAATGTCTTGTTAAAATATATATTATATATAAAGATGTCACTTATAATTATATTTGCAACTTAATAATCTTGATATTGTTTTTGTTTTTTTTATTGCTCAATTTGATTTTTGAGCAAATGTTTTACAATAGATATTAGTTTTATATTTTATGTTATATATATGTATTGTATTATTATAAAAAAAAACTCATATATTTGCAATGAATAAAATAAAGGAAAGTTATATTTTTATAAATCTTAAATTGTGTTAATAAATTATTTATTATGTACCTATATAAAATTTAAAAAATTTAACCTGCAAAACACTTTGGAGCTTTTGACATCATTTTATTTTCTGGTTTCAGAATACAGTGTTATTATATAATCAGTGTTAGGGGGGTTAAGACTGTGATCCAGAGCAGTTAGTATTCGCATATAGTGATGGGTACTTTCAATTCATTTCAGTGAACTAATTCATGTGATTCAGCTCATTAAAATGAATCTATTCACTGAATCAATTCAATGATTCAGTGATTCAATGAATTCTATATAAAACTCTCACTCTGTATTATTGTATTAATATGTTATATTTATTTACATTGAAAATACAAAACATAAAATGTTTAATATGTTGTGATTTTTTTTCATTTTTGACATATGTATTTTGTGTAAATCGTAAATTAATGTAAAATTGTAAAAGAAAGTGATTCGTGAATTAGAATTACTAAATAGCATAACAAAATGTAATAATTGATAATGTATATTGTATAACGTGGTACAATAATAATAATATATTATTAACTTAATAGTGTACTTAAATGAGTATTTAATTCTTTTATTGGTAATTTGTAATTTTAAATTTAATCATGATTCGTAGAGAGTTGGGGTCAATTCTTCCAAAAACTGATAAGAGAAATTTGGAATTAACCTCAAAATATTGGAAAAAAAAAAAAGCCAACTCCTAAAAACTCAAAACAATCATAGTAAAAATTTTGTTTTTGCGCATTTGTCGCACTGCACTAAATACATTATTTATCCATCATCTTATATTTATTATTTATGTAGTTGCTAGTTAACCGTTATTTAATATTTAACCGTCATCTCTACTCATTACTCATTAGTAATTTTACGGTTTTTACTTTTGGCCTTTACGGCTTTACATTTTATAACTTAATAAGTAAGAGTTCAAGACTGGGAAACACTTAACATTACGAGAAGAATAAAAAAAAAATGTTCAGCAATTAAATACACTTTAAACAATACTATATTATATTATAATATTTTAGGTATGTATACAAAAAATATTTATATTTATATTTACACTTTTAACACTTTATTTTACATAGGTATTAGGTGCCTACGCACAATAAATAATAAAAATGATCTATTGACTATTGAGGAGGGCGTGGACCCAACTCCCTTCTCAAATAATCTGCATTGGCATTACCCATCCTCCTAAGGCAAGACAACACATCACCATCTTCATTGAGTTGCTCAATAGCTGTACGTAAAAGCAAACTATTGCTAGCACGATTAAGTCTAGAAGCCGGATCTCTGATCTGTACAAAACATAAAATATTTCAAAGTTGTACTTTACATTGAGTAAGTATTTTTTTAATTGAATAAGGTAATACCGTTAAATGTCTGCTAGCCTGAATAAATTCAACATAAAATTGATTTTCCAATATTCTGAGTTTTTCTAAAAATAAATAAATAGCAATAGGCAATATATTCAAAGAAATTAATTAAAATCAATACATTGAATAATATTATATAGGTAGTAATTCATTGAAAATAATTTAATCTGTAATGAGTACTTGAACTTGCATCAGTTTGCTGAGTTAGCCCTCCTGGCTTATATAGTATTTATTTTTATTTTTTAAAGATTCCCCCAACATTGTCATCAAAACTCATTGATATCTTATACATTATAAAATAATTGTGTTTATTAAGCAATACACTGTATGTATATACTCAGGAAATAAATAAAAAAATAGCAATTAAATCAATCTTTTTTGGGCTTCCTTGAATAAATCCTAGTTGCACCACTCACTGACTACATGTACTAATACAGTTAGATAAAAAATTATACACTTATAAACAAAAAAATGTACTTTTTATATAATGATACCTAATGTTAGTTTATAATTGTACAAAGGAAATCATGATTAAATTACTTTATGCATTATATCATTATTAAAGCAGACATAAATTATTATTAATTACTAGTTAGCTAACTGAAAAAAATATTAATACTTGACAATAATAGTATCAAGTCCAAGAGTAGGTATAAGTTATGTTACACAGCGCAAAACTCATTTGAATTATTGTGCTAGCTTACTTCTTTTGATGGTACATATTTTATTGTTCATTAAATCAGTGACATGTGTATCATAAATAGGGAATGTTGGTAGGTTTCTGAAAATAAATATGTATACAAATATATTAGGTAATGTAAATTAGAGTTGTAACTTAGTAAGTACTAAGTAGCATTCATCAATTTATCAATTTATCATATATCCCTTTACTATACAAAGTAAGATAATAAGGCATAATTAAATATAGGATTATATTATATTTTAATCTATAGTTATGAACTCATATATTTTTAGTGCTTCTTACGTATAAAGTCCCACATGTTTGGATGCTTGCCAAAATACCTCAATAGCTGAGCATGAAAGGACTCCAGATAATTATTTGTCCTTACTTCACTACCATATACACTTATCATATTTGGCCCAACTGTACGAAGCCAAAAGTTCTGTATGTAACTATTTGAACAAGAAAATTTATATAAGTGTGACTATTAATTCATATTATAGGAATTTTTAATCTACCCTATTAAAAAGTTTTGCATTTGTAGATAAATATCTGAATAATGTTGGACATATTCCATTACCTACCTACTACTTTATCTACAACAATCACATTCAAACCTTCATAATAACACAAAAAATGTAAGTTTAGTAGTGTTAAAATTGTTTTGATGTATTACTTATTAGTTATTAAGTATGAATTATGATACATCTGAAACAACATGAGGAGTACATTAAAAACATACTATTTATTTATCTTACAAAGTCACAGTCATGTGTGGATTGCTTGCCTGTGATTTAGTAATTTGACTGTTTAATTGTATAGTATTAGTATTAGTTTTGTTATTGAATTAGTAATTCATAATATCAAAACATTTAGGTATACGTTAATGGTTGTTTTTATTTTTCTTCATAAGGTACACTTACAGAGAACATTAAATAATACAAGTAAAGACTATATCTAATGAACACAACTATAAAACCAAGATATTGACTAAATAATATGTAATTTTTATATTATTTAATAACGATAGGTAAGTACACTAAACATTGTTTTTTAACAATGAATCGCCTATTTAACCTTGCCTAATTTCATTAGTTAATAATAATAAAAATAAGTATATTTTCCATCAAGAAAGATAGTACAATGTAATAATTAGCATAAGCTTAAATTTAAAGTTGATGGATCTCCTCGTTAGCCAATGGCTGTGCTAGAGGAGAGAGTTCCATAGATAAATGGTTAGATATAAATGTTAACTAGATATATATAAGGGAGACAAAAAAAAAAATATATATATATATATATATATATATATATAACAAATCAAAGATTACAACAATAGTATTTAAATGAATATTACTGAAATAAACTATTAATACAATTTTTATAAATTGAAAATTTTTTGAAATTATGTACAGTCAAATCATGATCATAACAAAATTGAATAAACTTGAATTGAGTGCATTGCTGTCCAAAAACTGTCCTAATTTTAGGAATAATGACATTTGACTAAGATTTAAGTCTGGTAGAATAATTATGACTTGGTACAGCAATGTCATCCTTAAAATTATACATTAATAAACAAATATTTTTTAGGTACAAAGATTGTAAGTTTAATATATTTAATTCTCTATATAATTTAGATGTTTGAAACAAGTGATGCATATTAAAAATGAATTTTATCAGCGAATTTATCGTTAAAATAGGTAATCTCATAATATATTTTTGTATTTGTATATAATATTGTCAACACTTTTGAAACCCATATGAAATAGAAATAAAAGTATAGAATACCTAACCAAGTTAAAAATCAAAATATAAAGAAAAAAAAAATTACATCTAGTATATGACATTCGAAAATATCTACAGTCACACAATAAAATAAGTAATATTTAAATAAATAAGTATTAATTCTTATAAATAAAAAAAAAAACTCATGATTTGCTATGGTTATGAAAGGGATAATACAGAAGTTTTGAAACACACTAGGTATATAGAGATAGCTTATAATATTATCTACATAAAGATTCTATTCAAATTTATCTAATTAAAAATCAATTTTTTCCTATGACGAGGATTTTATTCCGGGGCTTTTTTTCCTGAATACCCTATTACTAGTATGTGTAATACTTTACAATTATTTATATTTTTAATATTTTACCTTCGAAGGTTCTATCTTAATAAATAATACAACACTGGTTAGGTTAGGTACACCGTACACTTATAATATATTCGAAAGATTTATGTATACATTTATTTGTTTTTTGGTTATAGTCAGCAAAAGAGAGCTTCCTGATAAACTAAAAAGTGACTTACACATGGACTAATTCAACAATGTAATCTTCACTTCATATATCTACCAGTGCCACAACTACCACTGGTACAGGCGTTACAAGGCAAATGTGATGTATTAAAAGATTCAATATTGTAGTTGCAGCACTGATATCAACCATAGTAGTTGTCATACAACTATCCAGCTACTCATCATGAGTAAATTTTACCCTTAAAGTTATATTTTGTATATTTGAATGTTTTAGTATAAATATTTTATTTTTATTTTGTATTTCGGGTTTTAATTAATAACAAACATGTAACAAAAAGAATATATATTTTTATGTTTTAAATTTAGGCTATAATTTTTTTAATATATTTTATATAAATTCGCAGTTTTATACTATGAGTGTATCTTATGTAACCAAGTACCTTATATATAATATATATAGATGATAATATTATCATCTATACTTGTTATATAAAGAGAAGTCGTTAGTTACCGTTGTCAAAAGTAATCTATGGAACTACTGAACTGATTTCAAACATTTTTTCACCAATAGAAAGCTACATTCTTTGTGAGTGTCATAGGCTAATTTAAAAAGGGAATTGATCACCCCCGGTAGGTGCTCAAACAGGATTTTTGATATTTATGATAGAAATGTTTGTTTATTAATGGTTGCTATGGATCATAGGAATTGAAAATAATATTTATTTGTTATTATTTTTTTTTTTAATTTGAATATTAATGGAGCGTCTCAATCTCATTCGTTTCAATCAGTCGAAGTTACGATCAGACGAGTACATCCCCTTGCGTGACGCTATCGCTACTGAAGGGGACGTGGCCAACATTGGTTGTTTGACCACTCTCTCAGCTACTCATGTTAAAAGCACACGCATGATGCATTCAATCGCGAATTGCAACGGGAGCAAGACTATGATCGGGATGAGCTGGCTGAATGAGTCGAAAAAATGTGTCAAAAAAAAGAACAAAACCCCATCTTTCTTTTAACATAATCACAAATCTGTGGAAAATTATATAAATAATTATACCACTAAATAGTTATGGTGAAACTTATTTATTCGATGATGGTCGCATATTTCATCTTGGTGGTAAGAGTAATTCTCAATATTTTCTTGAATCCAGTCATATTTTTGACTCAAACCATCATCGAGTAAATAAGTCACCATGACTATTTAGTGGCATAATTATTAGTATAGTTTTCTATTAATTTGTGATTAATGATTATGTTAAACAAAAGAAGAAGATGGTGTTTGGCTCTTTTGCTCATAATTAAACCATACTGCAACAAGTAAAATTTGGTGCTTCTAACTCAGTACCAAGGACTGTGTGAACAGCATAAGCTTCAACTATCTATTTTCTACCTACCAACATAATATATTTAAAAAAAAATAAGAAAATAAAATATAAAAACATTATATAGGTAGTTACTATTGTTATTTAACTTCAAAAGTGGTTCTTTATCAACAGTAGGTATACTCAAAAAATGCATGGGAAACAATACATAAGCACAGTTTATTTTTATACTCATTTTAAGTTCAAATTTGGATGAAATTACATATTAAAAAACCTAGAATAACTATTTTAGTTATTTTGTTGTGATTGTATAATATTATTCTTGGGTATACTTGAAACTTCTAAAGTATATTATTATATATCTATGGTAGTATCACGGTTTGTTGTACCTAATGGATATTGTGATATGATTAATTTGGAATTTATTATAGCTACCAATTATAGGTCAATTTTTTTTTTAATACCATAGATAGAAGTATATAATAATATGTCTTATACGTAGACTGACATACCGTCTCCGCTCAGAATCGTTTTCTTATACAATGATATTATATCATTGAATTCAAATTTAATACCATCCATTATACAGTGACCCACTTGTAAATTACTGTACAGCAGACCGACATCCACTTACCCACCTTTTTTAAATTGGCATTGCAACCACACCAAGCTATTAAGTCGTACGTATTGAATTCACGCCATTACAATGTAATATTCTAATAAGGTTTTTATTTAATATTTTATTTGCTATAATGAAAAAGTAAGATAGTTATCTTATTCTAATTATTGAATTATCTATATGAACATTCTAATTTTAAACTTACAAGTGTTTTGTTTCGATGAGAAAGTTGAATCTAGTTGGTACTTTTGTTGAGGTCAAAATAAAATAAAATTTGCCAATAAGTTTCAAAAGCGCCCGGAAATTTCTCATGTAACAATTTTCTTATTTTGTTGTAATTTAAACAAAAAAAACCGTAGGTACTTGAGATTTATATCATATATTTATTTTATCAATTTCTAGACTTGATAAAATTTTCAAAATATTTTGACTCGTTTTACGAATAATTTCAGATTTCAATTTTTTTAGTTTTTTTTTTTTTTCTATAAATATCAATAAACTTATATTTGTTGGGGCCAAAAAGCATCAAAATACAAGGCTCCTGATATATTGCTTAAATAGAAGTTGAAAAATATTAGAAATACATAGGCACAATTTTTTTTTATAAGCATTTAAAGTTCGAATTTTGACAAAATGTATCAAATTTAAAATTTAAGGCCCCTGCAAACCCTATTAATTTTTCATCAAAACGACCTTATAGTGACTGACAAAATTAAAGTACTTCTATTGGTTCGATTTAAAAAATGTGAAGATGTTTTGATTGGTCAACAAGTCTACTTTGCATCGGTCGGAGCATATTTTTATATTTTACATATTTTTTAATATATTCAATACCTACTAAAAATTTATAAATTTATTAAATGTAAAATATTTATTATCGTCAAGAATTTGCTAAAATTAAAAAAGTGCTCAGACCGATGCAAAGAAAACTTGTTTACCAACACAAACATATTTATATTTTTTAATTCGAACCACTAGAAGTACCTTAATTTTTGTTAGTGTTCCGGCTATTTTATGTCCATAAATTGGTTTTGAATATTTTGATATAGACATGTGCATGTCGTTCGTGCGACCATGAACCAGATAAGAAATAATAATGTATTGTAAATTGATATGGTTCGCGGGTGTAGGTAGAGGAGTATACACACACTAATGATAATTTACTACATACACAAAGACGATCAGTAATCGCTTGGAACGAAATAATTGCCTAAACACAACTCCTTAAAAATTACACATTTGCAGGGGCCTTAATAATTATTTTGTAGTTAGAAATATATAAAATATTCAACTTTTATAGCTAAGGATTGAAAATTTAAAACAAGGTTCTACGTAAATAGGTTACCTATATATAAATTACTTTATTCACAATAATATCAAATGTAGCTATAGGTATAGTAATATTATAGGCTGACTGACAGTCTTCGCTCAGAATAGTTTTTCTTATACAATGATATTATATCATTGAATTAAAATTTAACATCGTCCATTACAGTAGATTCTATTTTAAGACAATGGTAATGCCTGATTTCTTAAATACCTATTATAATAAAAATAGTCAAGTACCTTCATATAGTTTAAGACTGTTTAAAAACTGTCTCAAAACATTGATGTTCATATTTTCATTTGTTCATAAAATTCAATGGTGCTTTAACAAAAGTTTATGATTTATGAATCCATGGGTTTCAAATTATTTGCCAAAATGTTTTAGAACAATAATAATTATTATATTATATTATTTTTTAAATAATTTGTATTGATTGTTGTTCTTTATGTATAAAAAGGTGGGTAAGTGGATGTCGCTCTGCTGTACAGTAGGTTACAAGTGGGTCACTGTATAATGGATGGTATTAAATTTGAATTCAATGATATAATATCACTGTATAAGAAAAACGATTCTGAGTGGAGACGGTTTGTCAGTCTAGGTATTAGACATACCTGTTATAGGTAGGTATACTTATCTATAGTATTAAAAAAAAATTGACCTATAATAGGTATTAATAATAAATTCTAAATTAATCATATCACAATATCCATCAGGTAACGCGATATACATCAACGACAAACCGTGTTACTATCATAGATATATAATAGTATACTTTAGAAGTTTCAAGTACCCACAAATAATATTATACAATCATTACAATCACAACAAAATAAATAAAATATTTATTCCAGGTTTTTTAATACGTAATTTCATCCAAATTTGAACTTAAAATGACTATAAAAATAAACTGTGCTTATGTATTTCTTAGAATTTTTGGTAACAGAATTAAATATTTACGTGGAATCTTGTTTTAAATTTTCAATCCTTAGATATAAAAGTTGAACATTTTATAAATTTTTAACTACAAAATATTTATTCAATTTTAAATTTGATAAATTTTGACAAGATTTTAACGTCAAATGCTTATAAAAAAAAATTGTGCATATGTATTTTTAATATTTTTCAACTGCTATTGTAACAATGTATCAAGAACCCTGTATTAATTTTTTACACTTTTTGGCCCATAGATAAAACTTTATTGATATTTATAGAAAAAAAACTAAAAAAATTAGAAAACTTACAATGTCCGTAAACAGCTCAAAAAGAGTCAAATTATTTCAAAATTTTATCGTATATAGAAAATGCTAATATAAACATTCAGTGAAATTTTCAAGTTTCTACAGTCACTCGTTTTTTAATTACAACAAAATAAGAAAATCGTTACGTAAGAAATCGAGTGAATATCAAATGTTGTAAAAATATGAATTTGAAACGCTCATAAAAATTTAATTTGAATTTCTTATTGACATTTTTTTTTAGATAAAGGTAGATTATCCTATAAGGAATCTAGTATTATATTTTAAAATCTTAGTTCTAAAAAGAAAAATTTTTACGAATTATTAACTAAACATAATTTACTAATTTTCGTGATTTTTCCATATTTTGTCAATTTTTGAACTTTAAATACTAATAAAAAAAAACTGTGACTAAGAATTTTTAATATTTTTCAAACATCATTGTAACTATATAGTAGGAGCCTTGTATTAAATTTTCAAGTATTTTTACTCAACAAATAAAGTTTTATTGACATTCATAGAAAAAAAAACGAATAATATTGGAAATTGAAAACGTTCCTAAACAGTTCAAAACAAATCAAAATATTTTGAAAATTTTATCATATATAGAAAATGGAAATATAAACAACCAGTGAAAATGTCATGTACCTACCTACGGTCATTTGTTTTAAAGTTACACCAAAAACCAAAATCAATATTCTCGATAAAAACAGATTTTGCATAAAAATTACCGTTTTTCCTTAATTTTTCTTTTGTTTTTTACGTCGCTTCTGGAAACTACTGGGAAATTCCAAGCATTTTTACTATCCTAAAAGGTCTTATAAAAAAAAAAAAAACACACATCATTGTAAAATCAATACAATCATCGCTCCGCTCAGAATCTAAAAAATTACTAATGCGGATACGGAATATAATATAATCATTTTTTAGATTGTTTGCATGCAATAAATGTTTCTACGAAAATAATAGACTTTTTATAGAAATAGAATTAAAAATATTTCGTTTTGCGTAATTTTTTGTTTAATGATATTTTATTAATTACGTTTTGCGTTATATTTTGTTTAATGATATACTATATATTTTGTTAAGAGGACGTTATACCCGCATGTGTTGTCTCCGTCTTACAAGTGCGTAACATAGCAAATTCTACGCTCAGCAGAACACGTGTAGTTCCGTTGGTTTAAAAATTAGAGGAATTGACCTCTGATGAAATCTAAAGGTAAGATTATTATCTAGACAACCTCATGGGCTTTTT
>NC_042496.1:41998138-42004650 GCF_005508785.2 Acyrthosiphon pisum
GAATATTGGTTCCCGCAAGCTTTCATAATAATACAACCTTGTTAAATTAATTTTTCAAATTATTATGATATATTCAACCAGCAACAATTTTCTTCCCATTTATTCAGACTGAGGACTGTCTAGAATTCAAATAAGTTTGAATAGTTCAAACACTATGAAGAATACCTAGGTATGGTTAAAAATGTTGCTCAGTAGTTAATATATACATAATATATATACGCTACATATACGTATTTGTCAATAATAATAATTATGCTTGTAATAAATAAGTAATAATAATGTAATAATAAGTCATAATAGGTAAATAATATTAAAAAAAAATTAGTGTGGTATGAATTTACAACACACATTTTTAACGAACCGTGGGTTCGAAATTTGGCCCTCTTTCAATTTTTTAATATTTTCATCAATACACTTTTCCTTTTCAGCAATTTTTTTTTACTTTAATTTAAGTGAGCTTCTTTGCTTTATATATGTTTCGCATTGCACCGCTTTTAATTGTTCAATCAATAAAAAAATATTTGGGTGGTCGGAATAAAATTTAGAATTCAGTTTTCCGTGAAACGATTCGCAACAGTTTGTTGTTCGTTCTTAAGTGGCTGAAAAATCTGCCCAAATTTTTAGTAAAAAATCACTTTTATTTTCGATATAATTTTCAAGTACATAATCAAAAAATGTATCAAGTTTTTCATGTACTGGTTTTATAGCCATCAACTCAACAAAAACGTTTTATATTATACCAGGTGGCAATAAAGGTAATCCGAAAAAGTATTTCAATATTTGCCCAATCTCTGAATCTTTATTTTTAAATTCATCTGAGAGATTGGATTTTTCTCCACCACGCCTGTCCTAAGTGGAATCTACATCCTCTTAATTTAGTCTCTGGCCAAACTTTAGATACTGCCTGGCGAATAGCTTTTTCAAAATCGGCAAAAATAATTTCAGGCCTCATATGATGTTCTATAAATCGAAATGCTTGTATATAAGTAGTACTGTTCTTATTGGGCAGTAGGAAAAAAACTAAGGGAAAATAATTGTTTTCTTTTACACCATGAATGGTAAAAGAGTGGTAAAATAACTTTGGGCAACTTTTAAAAGTTCCATCTACAAACACTGTTTTCATTTTGCTGAGTATCTCTAAATTATTTGAACAAGTAAAAATTACAATATTTGTTTCACAATCATTAATAAATTTAAAATTTTCTCCACGATTTGTTATAACATCGTAATTATTTAATGCTTTATGTAGTTTTGTTAATGTCTTAGGTAATTTAGGTAACTTACTTGTTCGACTTGCGTGAATATTTTGTCTTACACGAAAAACGTCATGCGCAGTAAGCTGCAGCTTAGAACATGTTCAATATCACCATTGACTAGTAGACTCTTGGCAAATTAATTTTGTTGGACGTTCAAGATTTTCCTGAGCTTTTCTTTTTAATTTATTACTTAATGCTTGCCTGTCGAATATGTTTTCACTATCTTTTTCGTGATTGTGTTCGAGGTTACATTCCTCAATATTATTTAAATTATTTATTTTTAAAAACGATGTGCATTTTCTTTTTGTACAAGTCCAACGTTCCATATTTCCCGATGGTTCTTTTTGGAATCCGTATTTGAAACCCTTAATAACGAAGAGTTTTTTATTTTTTTCACTAAACATCACTTCCACTTCAACGCACTCACCCTTAATAACGAAGATTTTTTTATTTTGTTCACTTAACATCACTTCCATTTTAACGAACGCACTAGGTTAGTTGTGACAAGACTGACGAAACATAATCAATCTATTAGATATAAAATTATATTTATAAACTTTCCCAGACATCGTAAAACCTAATAAAATATTATAAGATTATCGATTGTACATATACGTATTTTGTAACATTGAGTTTATATACTGATAAACTGATAAGTAATTTTATTCGGAATCGGAAACCAATTCGAACAGTTGTATACTGGAAAGTATTTTTTGTCGGGAACCAATTCGTACACTTCAATTGACCCGGGAACCAATTCGACGTTTGCCATATTGAGAAATGCAGAAAATAAGTAAACTTAATTTTACAAAAAAAAAGGTCAAGGGGGGATCTATCCCCTATATCCCCCCCTCCCGTAAATACGCCACTGGCCTACTAGCCACTATAGGTAATAAATAGGGCTCGGAAATTGATGCATTTTGCATTTTTTTTTAGAACTTTTTAGACGATGGTCTCCTGGCCACAAATGTGTTTCATTAGCATGTGAATCTGAATAACTAAATTTTATTTTGCATTTTTTGGTGCTGATTAATTTTTAAGTCATTTTTTGCCATTTTTAGGTCATTTTCCCACATTTTTAGTCATTTTTACTGATTTCACGCTAGTTCACTCTTATTGTTTCTTGTCGACCATTATGCCGATAACTTAAAACTTGGAAATTACCACGGACTAAGTTAGTACTGTAATAACTTAAAAATAAGAAGAAATATAAATACGACTCCTGTCGATAAATATATTTAATTCAGATGTTAAAATATTAAAATTAAGCTATTACCTTCCTCCAGGTGTTCGGAGGCCTCTCGAGATCGTGTATTCGAGAATTAGATCAAATACACCGTACAATATAATTTATGTAGAAAAGCACATATAAATTAATACTGCAATCAATGTAAAATATTATATTAAATGACTTACCTGTTTCGCAGTTGTTCGTGAATTATTTGTAAGAGTTTTTAGATTTTAGGTGACACAAGGTAATACTTCAAATATACAAATCGAAATAAAAACGCACTGATTTTGACTTAGCATAAGAAGTCCAGTTGTCGCTCGTTGAAATCGGTATTGATATTTTGAGAGGTTATTACTCGGCTCATGCACTCGGTGGCTGGTGCTCATGCACTGATTTAAGAGACGACACGGATATGTCTACCAGAGAGTGGTAGGCGGTTTTTTCAAAGGTTTTTGTACTTCCCCGAACTAGATTTCTCTTCGGCGGCAAAGACCTTTTTGTCGGTGACAATAGTTTTGTTAGGGATGCCCGATTTCTACGAACGACAGTCTGGCCGTTATTTATTATTAGGGCTCGGATTTATATGTATTTATATAACCAAAGTATGTATTTATACAATAAAAGTATGTACATAAATATGTGCTTAAAGAATTCAAAATATGTACTATCAAAAAAATAATAATAATAATGATAATAATTAATAATAAAATAAAATGTAATAAAAAATGTATATTTATCTAATTATATTGATTACAAACATTATTTTATTAACATTCATTTTTAAATTTTCGAATCCAAAAGATCGCCGTTATTGTCGTAAAATCTTAATAGTAAAATTAAATGTGATTAACAAATGCATATTTATCTATAGTTATCTAATTATCTTGATTACAATTAATAATAACATGCACTTTTAAATTTTCGAATTCAAAAAAATCGTCCTCATAATATATAGTCATGATAACCTTTCAATTATTTTAACTCTGAAGAAAAGACATTAAAACGGTATAATTGTCTAAATATGTAAGAAAAAATTGAATAATTGTGAAATATGTAAAAACAAGTATTTATGACAAAATATGTAAAAATATGTAAAAACAAGTATTTATGACAAAATATGTAAAAATATGTAAAATCAAATATAGCTCATTTTATCAAAAATCTTGTGAAACAAATTTATCACTTACCGAAATAAGTTTATCATGTAGCAGAGAAAATATGTATTTACATATAAATCCGAGCCCTATTTATTATTCTGTAAGATTTTAGTTTATTTGTTATAATGATATGTGAGCATATCATTACAGTACCTATCCGATTTTATCTCGCAGATTACATTTGTCGTTGTCGTGTTGTAGTGAATATTATTATACCTACATTTTATTATTTTATTTCATTTTTGTCATATTTTGAGCAATTCGATGCTTTGATAAATTTATTTAGAATTTTATAGTAAAATAGAGTAAAATATTTTTGAAAAAATGTATTTTTATTAGTTTAAAACTAATATTTGCAATTTTTTAGGTCATTTTTTAAGGACATTTTTTGTCATTTTTAAGTCATATTTGCATTTTTTTTAGGTCATTTTTTATTGTTTTTAACTTCATCAACTTCCGAGCCCTAGACTAATAAATAATACAATAATAATTTGTCTATCCACCAAATATTTTATCTCGTACGTATATTTGAGCTGAAATTTGAATGTAACACCACACTGTAAGTTGTAACTGTGTATTATAATATAATGTACCTACCTACGTTTGTATTATCTAACCCCGAGTTCTTGTCTGAAGGCGTGGCTGTTGAAAACCTGTTAAATGCAGATCGAGTTCTTATAGGGCTCGAAGAGACCACCAATGGTTTATAGGCTTTTAAGGAGCTCAGCAATGCATACTTGAATTGGATACTTGAAGCAAAAATCCTCAGGGTTTTGCTTGTGCTATAAAAGATATATAGTAATACTTATAGGTACCAAAATGCATTATGTCCACAGGCGGCTAATGCATTTCTAGCATCAACTCAATGTTTATAATATGTGAAGTGACTGGTGCACACGTCCGTGAGGTGGCTAAGGTCATAGGTCTTGATTCCAAAATGGGGCCCAACTTTTTACAAGAATCAGCTGGTAAATACTATAACTAATAATTCGGTTTGAAAACTCAAATTTGTTTGATTTTTTCATTGCTTAGTACGGTCACAGGTAAAAAAATAATAATGTTTGGATTTGCATTTAAAAGGTTAGGTACAATAGGATTAGATACTGTAGGTATACATTAGGTTTTACAAAAGTGCATTATGATTAGTTATCGCTTATCTAACACAATATAAATATAAAATATACCATTAAACCGTTTTATTTATTTATGTGTTGTAATCACAGTGACACGTATCAAATATAATAGGTAGGCATTTAAAACTATTCAAACTATTCAATATTATTTCAAAAAAAATTTCGGGGGGGGGGGGGTCTGAACCCTACCACCCCCCAGCTACGACCTTGTAATACATTAATTTGTATAATTGTGTCTTCTATCTACAAATCACAATTATAAATTAAATCATAATTACTTACTAGACAAGAAATAAAATGAATGGTAAATAATTGTTTTTAAATAAATTGAACAGAATGTTGTAACAAAATACCTAGGTTTCATTTATAATATGGTACTATTGGTACATAATATATTCAAAGGTGGGCAAGGTAATGAAAATAATTAACTCAAGTTAAGTTCAGTTAAGAGGACACAAGATCGATAAGTTAAAAGTTAACAAGTTTTAAATTTAACTCGATAAGTTAAAAGTTAATATAGAAAAAAATATAAACTCAGTTAAAAAAAGTTAATCTATTTTTTTTATTAAATTAGTATGTAAATCACATAAAGAGTGAATGTGTCTTTTTAGTTTCTAATTTTTAAATTATAAAAAACAATTTTATACTTGTATCATAATGTACACTGTATAACCTTTTACTTTTACTTTACTATTATTTACTAATTTAAACTATACTCATCTCAAAATTATAATTTAACAAAAATATTTTTTTATAACATATAGAAATTTAATAATATAAGTTATATAACATTAAAACATAACAATTGTCAGTTTATAATTTAAAATGATTAATGTTTTAAAAACAATTATAATTGCAACTCGCATAATATATAATTTACAACTTAATAATATATGAATATACACAAAATTATGTTATCAAGAAAAAGAACAGAAATGTTTGTGTTTTTGTATTGGATTATTTTTAATTTATACAATTAACATAGTAATATTTACGTATAAACGAAAAATTTCAAAATGTTTTTAACTTGATGGATTTTTTTAAAATCAACTGAGAAAAGCTAAGTTATTTCAACTGCAAATTAAACTAGTTAAGTTAAATAGTTAAAAAAAAAATTAACTTTTTAACCTAGCTTTAACGTTTTAACTAGTTAATGCCCACCTTTGAATATGTTAATTAAAATAAATCACTGACCTTAGGTTGAACCAGAGCAAATTCAAAAAGATCTCACGCATCCTTAAGTTAATTAAATCTAATGAAAATTGAAATTCACAATATATTATATTAGCATATGGCTCCGGCAAGCACAAAATAATAAATAGGTAAAATATATAAATTACAATAGTATAAACTAGAATAATAGTCATAGAACAAATTAAAAGACTTAGTACTAATTAAATTATATAGTTATAAAAAAGTCAAAAGAAAGCAATTAAAATTAAGAATTAAGTTTGGTAATAGTAATTTGGTAACTCATAGTTTCATTGTTTTAATTGATATTTCCTTGGTCACAGTCGCACGCCCAGTTTTTTCATCCATTCGATACCCTCCTCGCTGGCTGTGTGAATTTCCTCTATACCTCCCGGGAACTTCATTGACGGGCATTCTTCGACTATATGTTTAATGGTTTGCTTTTGTCCGCAGCTGCATAGAGGGGATTCCACCATTCCCCACTTATGTAATAGATAATTGCATTTTCCTTGGTTGGTTCTAATGCGATTTAGCGTGATCCATA
>NC_042496.1:42004700-42011550 GCF_005508785.2 Acyrthosiphon pisum
GCAGCACTATAATCAATTAATCGCTAATAACTAATAAATATGTAACATATCACGTATATACATTTCAAATGTTTTCTGAAGAATAGTATATAGGGGTAGTAATTTAACATAAAAGTGAACATTTTTATAGAGCTCAATTGTAATTATTTTATTTTTATTAAATAATTCAAGTGTAAATTGAACCATATGTTATACCTGAATAAAATATACTCCTAAATTTCAATAGCACCATGATGAAAAACGGACGGAATGGAAAGTTAGTTTGATTTATTTAGGTCATCCACAGGATGTAACAGGTGTTTTATACTGTAGTAAATTCAATAATTAATCTTAATGTGAAAGCTATAAGATATATGTGCCAGATATTTAAAAAGATTGACAGTTATTGGGTGGATATCATAATCGGACGATCATAATCGTATTAATATATAATTACCTAATCTATTTATTTTATAACAATTTAAATTAATTTATAATTTTATTCCCAGATGGTAAGAAGTGTAAAAGTTAACACGTTGATGACCGTCAAAGTATATAGCTCTATATAGTCATTAATTATTAATGCTTCAACTTCCATGACTACCTGCATACAGATACAATAAAAAATATGTACTTAAACATGCGTATTAATAATTAATGTTTCAAATATTTGAATTTAAGGTGACGTTTGCACGGTACAACGATTCCGGTGGTGGAATTAGATGGTAGACAAGCTGCAATGGCAGATGTGCAAATGGATATTTACGAGGACATGTTCAAAGAGATTACGAAAAAAATTTACGGACAAGACACATCGTCGTCCGAGGACAGGCAGTTTGATGGCCAAGACGCGTACAAAATGGTAGAAGAGGGCCTGAGCATGATCGACAACGATGAGGCTGAGTCGTTCGGCGAACCATCGCAGCCCGAGGACGACCCTTGGGTGACCAGTGACGAAACGATCTCGTGGACTACGTCGAAAATTGGCAGCTACAACGTGGACAAGAAACTGTTCAAGTGTCAGGAATGCGATTCCATGGGCCTTCTGTCTAGTGTGGCCGAACACTGGCTGGGCACGCACGCTGACGTCAAGGTGTTCCAGTGCCCACAGTGTCCGTACGCGAGCGCGTACACAAAGTGCATCCGCTTGCATTTGGCCCGACAACATAACGTGGTGGCCGAACACGGGACGCATCAACAGGCTGGCCGGAAATCGTGGAAGGAGAGCCCGGTACTCGAAGAGGTCACCAGCTACCTGGGCCGGTTGAAGGCGGCGGCAGATAAAGCGATAGCTACCGCCGCCGCTGCCGCAGCGGCCGCTGCTGTAGCAGCATCTGCCGAATCGGAAGCCGCCGACGACGAAATGCGACTGAACGCGGCCGACACGGAAACGCAGACCGCTCAGAAGCGGTTTAACTGTGCCCACTGTCCGTACGCCACCGACCGGCGGGACCTGTACACCAGACACGAGAACATACACAAGGAAGACAAACCATTCCAGTGCGACATATGTCAGAAGCAGTTCAACCGGGCAGACCACGTCAAGAAACACTACACACGCATGCACAGAGAACACGAGTACTGCTTGAGCCGAGTGAAGCGCGACCCTTTCGGTAAGTCTGCAGCCGCGGCCGCGGCTCATCATCAACATCACCTGCAGAGGGTGACGCTGTATTCGGGCGACCCACCACCGCTGGAACCGGAGACGCAAATCATCGTGTCGCGGACAATTGACGAACAACCACTGACCCCGGCACCGATTATTGCAGCTAACAATCCTATTGTATTAGGAAGATCAACAACAACAGCAGCAACAGCAACAACAGCAACAGCAGACGGTCGTCAACATCGCCGTGGTCAATTTTAACGAACAGACCGGCACACACACTATACAAATACCAATACCAGCTAACCAGATAAAACCGGTGAGTCGGACTTAGATTCAGATTTTTTATTAGGCGTGTGCAATCATTGTATACCAAAAAAACACAAGTTTTATACAAATTGTAAAATTGCCTATACCCCCTTTAAATTGTAATACGTATACTAACCAATACTCAGTAATATCATGTGTTGAGTTCAAAATATTGTTTTCATACCCGTCTTTTAAGGACACCAAATATCAAGCAATGGGTTCATCTGTTGAGGGGATATAATTATTATGTATTTAAATTTAAATTTTATATGAACGTATAGTTCGTAAAATAATAAATTATGCTGAACCAAATTAATTAACATTTAGCTAACTCTTAGAATAAAAATATATATAAGTTGATATTAAATTTCTAAATGTCTACCTATATTTGGTTAAAATATAATTTACATTTAACTATTTAACGCTTTATAGGGCATACCACCATAGGATATTAATACAGTAGCCACTCGATAATTCGAAATTCAGGGGACCGAGTTAATGCAGTAGTCACTCGATAATTCGATTTATAGAAGTTTTCGATTTACCGAGTGTTTGAATAATCCGCGATCACTTTTTTTTTTCGGCTACCATCGCCTATTGACAAACACTTGTACTTTACGGGACCCATATTACGACTGACCACTGACTACATTTTATTCGATTTCAACAACGATTTACCCATTGCAGAGGTTTATTTTGGTAAAATAATACGATTAAAGTTTAGATTAAGTAGGTTATATATTAGCATATGGCTCCGGCAAGCACAAAATAATAAATAGGTAAAATATATAAATTACAATAGTATAAACTAGAATAATAGTCATAGAACAAATTAAAAGACTTAGTACTAATTAAATTATATAGTTATAAAAAAGTCAAAAGAAAGCAATTAAAATTAAGAATTAAGTTTGGTAATAGTAATTTGGTAACTCATAGTTTCATTGTTTTAATTGATATTTCCTTGGTCACACTCGCACGCCCAGTTTTTTCATCCATTCGATACCCTCCTCGCTGGCTGTGTGGATTTCCTCTATACCTCCCGGGAACTTCATTGACGGGCATTCTTCGACTATATGTTTAATGGTTTGCTTTTGTCCGCAGCTGCATAGAGGAGATTCCACCATTCTCCATTTATGTAATAGATAATTGCATTTTCCTTGGTTGGTTCTAATGCGATTTAGCGTGGTCCATAAGGCTCGTGGTAAGTTGAAACCTGGTACTTTTACCGTTGGATCTTCAACCAGTGATGAATTTCTTACCTCGCACTCTAGCCAAATCTTTCTCCATTCAGCCTGTAATTCCCTAGCGGTTATATCTTCATCCCAAACAGGGCGTCTAGATTTTAGCCTTTTATTTGGGTGATGTTCTATGTCGTTATAGATAGGTAGTTCAGTGTTCTTTTTAATTTTATTGATAATATTTGTGTAGCTATTTGTCTACGTATTTCCGGAGGGCCAATGTTTGAAAGTACGGGAAGCCATTGAGTTGGAGTGCTTCTTACTGTACCCGTGACTATTCTCATTGCTGCATTTAGTTGAACGTCAATTTTATTGCAGTGAGCACTTCTGTCCACACGGGAGCGCAATATTCAGCTACACTGTATACTAAGGATAGTACTGAGGTTCTCAGAGTACTGCGCTGCATCCCCAAGAAGTCCCAGCTAATTTGGATATGATATTGTTTCGTGATTTTATTTTGTTTTTTGTTGTTTCTAACTGTTGTCTAAAAGTAAGCGCCCTATCGAGTTTGATTCCGAGATACCTAGGACATTCTTCATTTGCGATGTTGACTCCACCAATTTTTAGTTTAAGTTCTCTATTTGCCTCACGGTTGTTCAGGTGGAAGGCCACTGCTGTTGTTTTATTAGCATTTAGGTTGAGATGCCAGTTTTTGAAATAATTTTGTAAAGTGTCTAGGTCTTTATTCAGGGTCTCTTCTAGTTGTTCAAAGGTCTTTCCTTGGGCTACTAGACCTATGTCATCTGCATAGATGAATTTTCTCGAATTAGTTACCTCAATGTCGGCGGTGTATACATTAAATAGAGTCGGTGATAGTACTGATCCTTGTGGTAATCCGTTTTGTAAGATTCTTTTCCGGCTTGTCTCCCCATTCATGTTAACTTTGAAACTTCTGTCAGAAAGTATTTGTTCCAACAAGCGTAAAGTAGCTTTACATCTAAGATTTTTTGCTAATTTGAGTAATAGGCCTCTTTTCCAGACTGTGTCGTACGCTGCCGACAGGTCGAGAAAGACGGCTCCGGACTTCAACTTATTTTGAAAACCATTTTCAACGTGGGTCGTTAAGGCTAGCACCTGTTCGCAGCAGTTTCTTCCACTTCTAAAACCAGCTTGCTCCATGGGTATTGTACGATCTAATAGTGGAGACATCCGCCTTAGTAGTAATCTCTCAAAAAGCTTGTATACTACTGATAGTAACGAGATTGGCCTATAATTTCTCGGGTCATTTCCCGGCTTATTTGGCTTCAGGATGGCCACGACTTTCGCTTCGCGCCATGCTTTAGGGAGAGTTCCTTTGTTGGCCACCGATGTGAAAAAACGAGCAAGCCAAAATCTACTTCTAGGGCCTAGGTTTTTGATAAATTCCAGTAATATTCCGTCGACACCTGCTGCTTTCCCATTTTTGACATTTTTTAAGGCTAGATGGACCTCCTCTTCTATAAAATCGTTCATTAAAGCAGAACTTTCTTCACAGTTGTCTAGTTCTTTTTTGTATTCATTTTTAATCTTAATGATCATTTGTTTTGTAGGTTTAATGTTCGAAGTTTTGAAAAGGTTACTTGCCACTGCGTTCGCTGTGATGCCATGTTCTTTCCTGGTAGGTTGAGCGGAGCCTAGCTTTCTTAATAGGTCCCAGCTTTTTCTGCTTGAGTGGGAAAAGTCCATCTCTTCCATGGCTTTAACCCACCTTTGTCTCCGTTCTTCATCTAGTAAACTGATTAGCCGGTCTGCTGTTACTTCGGATTGTGTTTGTTCGTACTCGTTTAACAGTTTGTCACATTCTTTTGACCAGCAGGGTATGTAATCCTGTCTATGTCCCCTGGGCATAGCTTTACCCGCTGCCATTTTGATTAATTTTGTAAACCTGTCATAGTTAAGCGGTATCGGCTCAATGCGGTTTATATTTTCTTCCATATAAGTTGTGTACTTGGCCCAATCCGCTTTCCTTACATTCCATCTATTAAGTTTTGGTTTGCTCACTCTAGTTAGATTTAGACCGATATCCACTTGGACAGGAAGGTGTTGGCTCCTGGGAAATTCTTGTAATATTCGCCGGTTTGCTTTAAGAGGCATATTGCTAGAGTCCGTAGTGACAAAACATAAATCAGGGGATGTGATCGAACCCCATCTTCCTGATTTAAAAGTGCCGCCTTGTTTAGCATCATACAGTAACTGGAGATGGTTTAATTGAGCCCAGTTGCTTAGGGTTTCTCCATTATCATCTGTACTATTATAGCCCCATTCCATGTTGTGCGAGTTGAAGTCTCCTATATAAACTGCAGGGTGCTCTGCCAGTGGTAGCACAGATGTGGTCCATTTTTCCGACGGTGGTTTATATATGTTAAAAATTTTTGTGTTCCCTATCTCGATTCCGACCGTATGCTTGTTTCCCTTTAACCTCCTTATGTTTTTTGGGTCCAAGTCTTGACTCACAAAGGTAGCCATGCCATGTTTGTTGTGCCCTATGTAGTCGATCAGCTGAAAGCCTGGGATCTTTAGCTTTCCAAGCTGATCATCCGAAATATGGGTCTCTTGCAGTGCTAAAATGTCCGCGTGGTGGAAAACATGGCTGATTAATTCAGCCTTTGACTTGGTCATTCCTTCAACGTTGAGCTGCACTATTCTCAAAAGATATTCTGTGGCTTTATTACCAATTTTATTATTATTACCATGGTTTAAGTTTTGGTCCTTTTGGTTATCAAGGCTATGTCCATACTGTTTTTTGGTATTTTCCTTTTTATAAAATTTTATTTGGTTTTTAATAGTTTTCTTTTCTTCTGGAACTAGTGCTACTTTCAAAGCATGTGTCCTAGTAGCCTTGAAAAAGACTGTTTTGCCGGTATGGCCAGGAGGTCCTAAGACTTTTGGCCGCCAATTTGGTGCTGTTTTGTTTCGTGTCATAGTTGTATAATTTCTTAAGTGGAGAACTTTGATATTACTTGGTAACAATGACACTACTAAACAGGGGAGACCACGAGAAGGTACAGCACCACCTCCCCACAAAAACAAAACGTTAACGTTATAACAATTTGCAACCGGTAGACTTTACTTAGCATATGCAACCAATAGAATTTCCTTAGCAAGTGTACGCTGCCTATGTGTATATCAGTACATGCCTGTATGGTACCTATTATTTATCCAACTGAGAAACGCGTACGATCGTAAAATATATGCACTCGAAAATGTCCAACGACAAAATACGCAAAATAAAATTGGCTAAATTTAAATGCTTATTATCATTTCGTAAAACACAATTATACAGCATAAACTTGGCTATTATTATATTTTTTTGGTTACAACATATATTACAATCGTTTATTAAATAATAATAATATAATCGCTATTAAATTTACGCTGTTCACGAGGAGATACTGTATAGGAACCTACCCCTCTTCATCTTACTATAACATCGCGAATTGAACAGCCGAAAAAGCACCTCTATAGTCTATAGGAGGGGTCATCAATTAATATTTTTGAAAGGCCAAATTAGGAATTTGGAAATTTTTGGCGGGCCATCAAAAATTGCAGACGTCGTCGGTAAAAACCAATGAACAAAAATGATAAATTACTACACTCGATGTATAACATAACAGTTGTTACTTTTTTGATTGTTTTCGGTGTAGTAGATATTTTCCCCCCGATATATTTTTGATGTGGACATTTTTCCCCAAATTTTTTTTTAAAGTTTATTATTAACTAATAATATTAAATTTAATAA
>NC_042496.1:42011600-42012555 GCF_005508785.2 Acyrthosiphon pisum
CATGATAAATTTTTCAAATATTTTGATTTGTTTGAGCTGTTTACGGACAATTTCAGTTTCCAATTTAATTAGTTTTTTTTTCTATGAATGTTAATAAAACTTTATTTGTTGAGTAAAAATACTTGAAAATTTAATACAAGGCTCCTACTATATTGTTACAATGAGATTTGAAAAATATTAAAAATCTTAGTCACAGTTTTTTTTTATTAGCATTTAAAGTTCAAAAATTGACAAAATATGGAAAAATCACGAAAATTACCTAATTATGTTGAGTTTATAATTCGTAAAAATTTTTCTTTTTAGAACTAAGATTTTAAACTGTAATACAAGATTCCTTATAGGTTAATCTACCTTTATCAAAAAAAAATTGTCTATAAGAAACTCAAATTAAATTTTTATGAGCGTTTGAAATTCATATTTTTACAACATTTGATATTCACTCGATTTCTTACGTAACGATTTTCTTATTTTGTTGTAATTAAAAAACAAATGACTGTAGAAACTTGAAAATTTCACTAAATGTTTATATTAGCATTTTATATATACGATAAAATTTTGAAAATAATTTGACTCTTTTTGAGCTGTTTACGGACATTGTAAGTTTTAAATTTTTATAGTTTTTTTTTCTATAAATATCAATAAAGTTTTATCTATTGGGCCAAAAAGTGTAAAAATTAATACAAGGCTCCTGATACATTGTTACAATAGCAGTTGAAAAATATTAAAAATACATAGGCACAATTTTTTTTTATAAGCATTTGAAGTTTAAATGTTGACAAAATTTATCAAATTTAAAATTGAATAATTATTTTGTAGTTAAAAATTTATAAAATGTTCAACTTTTATATCTAAGGATTGAAAATTTAAAACAAGATTCCACGTAAATATTTAATTCTGTTGCCAAAAATTCTAAGAAATACATAAGCACAGTTTATTTTTATAGTAATTTTAAGTT
>NC_042496.1:42012605-42020764 GCF_005508785.2 Acyrthosiphon pisum
GGGCTTAGGCCGGCTCAAGAAAAAGGCACAGGACGAGAAGTCTAGGATGGCTGGTTTTACCGGGTCCGAGAAGACGCAAAAGCAAAAGCTAAACTGACCAACAAATATGTAGGGTCGGCCTGGGGTCTGCCCCGGCTGTCTTAGGCAGTCACGCTAACGAATAATGGGAAAAAAAAAAAAAAAAAATAATGTAAAAAACGTAAACTGTGTAAGGCATCATGGAGTCCGCAGTATGTACATTTGCATGTACAAACTGCGATTCATGCGAGCCGGAATGAACGATGTAAACTATAAATAAACGATACTGCATGGGGGTCAAGTAATGTGATAAACGTGCGTCTCCCATGTAGTGGTGCATTACCAAAAAAAAAAAAAAAAAAAAAAAAAAAAAACTCTAACCATATTATACATATTGAGTAACCTGTTCCCGCTCCACCATTCAACACTTAACGCAAGTTGTTGCCGACAACCGCACAATTCGTAGGATCGGTATCGGCGTATGCACCAAAACATCTAAAAAATACATAAACACAGTTAATTCTTATATCTAGTCATTTTAAGTTCAAATTTGACGAAAATCGAAATTTCATATTAAAAAACTTAAAATAACTATTTTAGTTATTTTATTGTGATTGTATAATATTATTCGTGGGTATACTTGAAACTTTTAAAGTATACTATTATATATCCATAATAGTATCACGGTTTGTTGTTGATGTATAACACGTTATAAGTACCTGATGGATATTGTGATATGATTAATTTGGAATTTATTATAGGTACCTACCTCCCATCTGTGCAAAAACTAGTCCCATTAACTTCTCTTAGTATTCTCACTGTGACCTGCGAAGTTACAAATCAGTGTTCCAAGATATATTAAATATTGTTATTATAGACCTTCAAATAAACATCAGATTGTCATCCGACATAGCACGCTAAGAAAGCTCATATACAGGGGGTTTAGGGGTTGACACCCCTAGATGTGTACATTTATAATTACTATAATTACATTGATATTTTTTTTTATTACCTTTAAGAATTTTTTATGGCTATAGCATAAAAAAAATATCTGTAAACAAATTAATATAATATAAATCTTTATTTGTGAAAATTATTCTACAAATAACTTATAAAAATAAGTATACAATAGCCGCTTGCTGATGCGGCTGCTGCCAAGGTTGCTGCTGCAGTTACTGCTGCTGTGGTTGCTGCTGCTGCCTTCGCAGCTGCAGTTGCTGCTGTATTTGCAGCTGCAGTTGCTGCAGTTGCTGCTGCTGCTGCTGTATTTGCAACTGTAGTTGCTGCAGTTGCTGCTGCTGTATTTGCAGTTGCAGTGGCTGTAGCTGCTGCTGCTGCTTCTCTTGCTGCTGTATAGTATTAGGTGAAGTACTAGTGGTTAATGTGTGCTAAGGTTGTAATTAGTAATACATTGTATAGTATAACAATCCTAAAATAATTACTTACAGCGTTGTTTTGCTTGTCTTTTGACCTGTACCTTCAATAAAATAAAATAATAATAATTGTAACAAAATAATCAAAATAAACTACCTATATTAGTATATATCGTCTAGCTACGTACGCTCTCAAACATCGCTGAATTTTAATTATACTTGTTCGAATTTTCAAGTATTTCTTTTGGCATATGTATTTTCGCCAAGTTTTTTGGACAAGTATGCTGCAATCTTTACGTTTTTCAGCCCGTTTTCTTTCTAAGTACGCAACTTGACTAGCTCTGAAGAATATTTTTGTATTACCAAATTTATAGTTGTCTTTAGTCTGTAAAATGTTTAGGTTATTATAGTGTTTGAAGACATTTTAAGTAAATATACAGATAATATACTTTAATATATTCTTCAACAATTCGCTGACAAGTTAATTTAGGATCATTTCTATTAATTTTCTTTGATTTCAATAATACGCGATATCTTAAGAAGAAATCTACATAGGTCCATCTAAAATATTTATTATTTAAAAATGAATTAAATAATTAAAAGTATTTGAATTATATATTATACCTAGAAGGAAAGCCAGCAGCACTAATGCGGATTGTTTCTAACACACAACAAGCTCGCAATTGATCAACAGCTCGTTGAATGTCGAACACAAATGGTAACTTGCTATCATTTGGTTTAACACACCTTATATAATGTGGGGTAGTATCATTAAGTGTTGTCATGAGGGCATTAAGTGAATTTCTAAACTGTGAACCAACCTTTTAAAAAAAAATTAACCTTTTAATTAAATTGTTTTTTTTTCATGATTATAGATTAATATTATCATAAGTCATAACATACAGTTTCCTTATTTTGTTTAGAATGTGTAGGTGAACCTTTTGAGTTTTTGACGAAAAACATTTTTTTTAACAACGGATTTTTCCCATTTCTTAATACATTAACCTAAAATAAATATAAATTATAAAATGAAAAATGTTTGGATACAATATTAAATAAAATTATACTATAAATACACACTTGATCTTCAAAAACGGTGTCTTTATTTTTATCCAAAAATCCGTCAGAGGAATATTTAACATCACCGGCAAAATGTTTGATTGTAAATTCCATTACACCTTTTTTTTTAAATAATATAATAATAAGATTTAAAAAATAAACAAGTTTTATTGCATATTTACATACCAAACTTAGGTTTTAAAAACCTATCATTTTTATCATATTTTTTACATAATTTTTGAGTCCAAGATGCATCTGATCCTTTAAGCATCTAAAATATTGATATATATATAATATATAATGTCAATATAATTTAATAATAATATGTAACAAACTAATATATAAATAATAAATAGCTTACTCGACATTCTTCATCAAGAAGATCAAGTATACCTAACCTAGACTCAATGAGTTTAATAACTGGTTGGTTGTCATAAAAATCAATATTATGGACGTTTATTCCTTCTTTTCGGTATTCTTTTTCTTGGAGTTTGAATACATGCTAATAAGACACATAGTTTATTTGTCAAAATAAATAAATAGAAAATTATTATTCTGATAAAACTCACTAAATTAAATTGCTGTTGAAGTTTTTCGTTGGCGTAATTAATACAAAATTGTTCAAAGCTATTTAGTTTCATCATCTCAAAACCATAAATGTCTAAGATACCAATTTTTGGACAATTTGTCTAAAGTTCAAATTATATAAATAGGTATTAAATAATAATGATTGGTTATGGTAAAATTAGTTATTCTTATTAAACTAAGCGATGGCGAAGTATCACACATTGTACTATTCATTATTGATATTAGCCATTGACTTAATGAAGCATAAATGTGTTTGGCTAAAGAATCACGGGCTCTACTTGCCTGAAAACAAATTTTATGAAATGTAAATGGTGCCCTGATATCTTAGATGTTTAATATTATTAAATTTAAGTATTAAAAAGTAAATAATGTGTTTAATGAATGATTTCTTTCCTCAAAAAAAATATATACTCATTTATTTAAGTAACAAGCCGTATCACAAATTTTTATTGTGTTAAGGTACCTTAGGTATAGGTTGTTATTCGTCTAGAAAAAAAAAAATGTTGTTCTCACCTCAACCGCAGTCATTGGTTTTTCAAAAGTTTCATTTAAGCTGACAATTCTACGATAACATAGCCATTTTTGAAGTTCTCCTTTATTGATGTCCAATAAAGTTGAAACTATTTTTAAACTTGGATCATTGGACTAAATTAAGAAAGTAATCAAATTGTATTATCAATACCTACATCACCCAAATCTAAATGCAGCAAGTAAAAACTAACCGATATAGAACATGAATCACTATCTCCAGTGTTTTTATCAATTTCAATATTACCAAGATGTAAAATACTTGATAATATTTCCCATATAGAATATTGCTGTTCCTCGGAAAATCCTAATGTATTAAGAGCATTTACTGTCTCATTGATACTTTGACTGTCATTATCACTATGTAGGGAATTCAAATAATTATATTTATCTGAATCACCTAATAACCAAAATAAAATTAGTATTTATTTCAAATATTTCATATATTCACATATATTATATATTATTTATGTTTATTTTTATCTAGAATATTATGTTAATATTGTATTTATCATTCACCTAGTTTTAATTGAGGGAACATATTACGAGAAGAATATAATTGATAAAATATATGATAATTTCGTTCGTGACTGGCTTGGTGTACAACACGAGACTTTTCAAGTAGATATGTTTGCATACTGACCCCTGTTATGTGATTCCGATCATTAAAATGAAGTTCAATATACTTTCCAAAACGAGATGAATTATCATTTATGGCTGTTTTGGCATTTCCAATAGCCTAAAAGTTAATACAAATTCATAAAAGGTTGAACTTTCAATATCATTTTAAAAAAATTACCTCCATGATGGTATTAGAAGCCAAAACTTTCTTCTCGTTTTCAGATTCACATTTAGATTTACTAATGAATGTTAAATACCTCATTGCATACTTAGCAGAAACTGTTTTTCCTGCACCAGATTCACCAGAAACTATGATACTCTGGTTATTGTTTTCTCTAAAAAAAAAAGATTTATTAAATCATATTAGCGCACCTAAATATTTTATTTACTGTCTTACATCTCCATTTTATTAAATGCTTGTTCTGCAACAGCAAATATATGGGGTTCTAAACTGCCCATTAATTGACCTCTATATTTTTTCATTGAATCAGTACCATAGATATCAAGATCTTTATAAGGGTTGATAGCCACTAGCGCACTACCTAATCATAAAAGAAAACCAATGCATTATGCAATAAAATGTTGAAATTGTTTTAAAGCTATTCATGTTTACCACAATAAGTGTAAATTTCACGACTTTGAACAAATCTACTAGATAAATTGTACAGAATAGCTGGTTCATGTAGGAATGATAGTGACGTCAGATCATTTTTTCCGAGAAGTATATCAGGATTCTGAAGAGGTGGAAGTTCTTCATCCGAAGATATATTAATGACTTCTTCAGCTTTTGATTTAATTGTTCTTACTTTTAATTTATGTCCATCATATGCCTCTATTATCTCTGCTGTTTGCCATACTTCTGATTGGCAAGGGATCCAGATTATTGCACCCTAAAATAATAAATGTAATTAATGACTTATATTGAGATTAAATGAATTAAATTAAAATGTATAAGATGTGTTAATATTTTTATCCTATATAAAATGTATATTTTACAACATTATGTAATTTTAATAAGTTAATTTGCGTTACTATAAGTATAACCAACTAACCGTTATGATAATGTATGCCAATTTATTTCAATATCATAAATGTATATGACTGTAATGTCTGTAAATTAACAAGTAACTTACCTGTGTCAAAATCTTAATTTCATAATAATGGTGGTAATTGATACTGAGGTATACGATTTTAGATATGGTATATGAATTATAAGCACGAAGATATAATTTTAAATATTTATTTAAAATCTATGTTCATCAGCTTAATACAGCATCGGATCGTAAATAATTATGGCAGGCGAAGGGTTGGTTTTAGGATCGGCATTAATGAAATATGATATAATACCAAAAAACCACCTCAAAATATGTATACAATTTTTTTAAGCTATATTATCGGTACTGTGATATTATCCCATGTCAACAAAGATTACTCTCACAATAAATTGGACCTAACAACGTATGTGACCCTCGGTGCACCCGTGTTCAATTATTATTGTTATTGGCCGTCAAGGATGCGTCTTCTTTACGTAATCGATTATTTTATATTATTATGTAATTGTACCTAATCTGTTAAGATAACCCAATGAACTACAAACAAATTATTAGAAAAATTATTATATCGTTTAATTTTCGTCGAAATCTGATTTCAAATAATGAAATGTCACGTACCTATACATATGCGTCTTGTACGTCAAATTTCCAAACTATTGGCGATCAAAAGCTTATCAAATTGATAATCTGAAACGGGCGCGCTGTGTATTATTTAAATGTTATTTTTCCATCTGGCCAACTGGCCCGTTTCAGACCACCCCCCGCTAGCCTGTAAATCGATAAGCTTTTGATCGCTAATAACTATCTATGTTTTGAACGTGACGTGTGCACGTGTAACGGACAGTGTTGGGAATTATCTAGATAATATTTTTTGAAATAAATTATCTTTTAAAGTATCTAGAAAATTATGTTACGATTTATCTAATGTTTAGCTTAGATAAAAAAATGGACTTATCTAGATAAATATTATAGTGCCCCTACAAAATTATAAAACCAATGGTTCCGATACGGGTGATACCACACTATTATATACTTATATATATGGTATTAAAAAAAAAAATTGACCCAAAATTGAATATTAAAATTATATTATTGAAATAATAGGTAGGTACCTACCTATGATAAATTCCAAATTAATCATATCACAATATCCATTAGGTACTTATAACGCGTTATACATCAACAACAAACCGTGATACTATCATAGATATATAATAGTAAACTTAAAAAGTTTCAAGTATACCCACGAAATATATTATACAATCACAACAAAATAACTAAAATAGTTATTTTAAGATTTTTAATAGGTAATTTCGACTTTCGTCCAAATTTGAACTTAAAATGACTATAAGAATAAACTGTATTTATGTATTTTTTAGATTTTTTGGTAACAGAATTAACTACTTACGTGGAATCTTGTTTAAATTTTGTAGCCTTAGATATAAAAGTTGAACATTTTATAAATTTTGTCAAAATTCGATTTTTAAATGCTTATAAAAAAAAATTGTGCCTATGTATTTTTAAGATATTTCAACTGCTATTGTAATAATATATCAGGAGCCTTGTATTACATTTTTACACTTTTTGGCCCAACAGATAAAACTTTAGACAAATAAAATAAAAAATAAAAAAAAAACAAGCATCATTGTAAAATCAATACATTCATCGCTCCGCTCAGAATCTAAAACGGGCGAGACCGTTTTCGACCAAAAACGTACCCTTCCCTTTTCGGCCGATTCACTTTTCGACCAAAACAAAAAGTTTTGTAATTTGATATGTAAAATGAATAAAATAATTGGTATACAATTTTTGTTAAATAGAATACCTATATATTAACATTATGTTAATATTTCATAATGCGTATAATATTTTATAAAAATATAACATAATAATATACAATTTTTGTCATTTATTATTAAGTATATAATAATACCTAATCTATATATATATAAAAATGATTATACATTTTGAATAAATTTATAACTCAAGATCCACCAAACCGATTTAGATAAAAATTTCAGGGCATATTAAGATTGATATGTAAATGGTTTCTGTGAAGTTTGTACGCTGTGCGATAAGTAGTTCCGGAGTTATGGCTTTTTAAGTGAACATCTGGCGACATGGCGATATTTATTTTTGTATATTATATTTAAGTGCAAACCATGGAAACCATGAAAATTAATTCATTTGTTTTTTTTTTCGTTTTTTTCTACAGTTATACATCAAATCGTGCGCCACATTCGATTTCATTATCGCATTGCGCAGTAAATATATAGTACAGCTGCACATACATAATATGACAACAACAATTCTATTTTCCAGATAAATATTAATTGGTTTGAGATTAAATGAGATTGATTTTTATTCAATTTCAATTGTATGGATTTAGGTGTAAAAGCAGCCACGACCAAGGCGACAGAATATAGGCCGACGATCACGTAATTATATCGCACAACAGTCTCATTGAAAACCTTTGCACAGTGTCAACTCTGGAACTACTTATCGGATCTTCTTGATTTTTTTTAAACGAAAGAGTATATCACGGAGAAGGGTATTAAGAAACAACATTTTAGGAAAATCCATCGGAAAGTAGGAAATCTGGATGTCAAAAATACAACAGTGACGCAACAGCTGGTTAGGTTAGGATTTTGTATTAATTGATTATATTAATCAACCATAGGTAGAAATGTAGAATACGATAAACTTGATATAACTTTGGTACTTTAGAGTTAAATAATTCCCTTACGTTAGGGGTCGGCGATCTACCGCAGGTAGATTGCCTACCTGATAATATACTGCTGCGAATCAGAGTTTTTATTCCGGGCAACGGAAAAGTTAAAATTAATTTTGAACACCATACACCGAATATTAAATAGCGAATTGAACAAAGTTTGAGTCATATAGAGTTGGTACATTTAAC
>NC_042496.1:42028088-42036498 GCF_005508785.2 Acyrthosiphon pisum
ATGTGATTCCGATCATTAAAATGAAGTTCAATATACTTCCAAAACGAGATGAATTATCATTTATGGCTGTTTTGGCATTTCCAATAGCTAAAAGTTAATACAAATTCATAAAAGGTTGAACTTTCAATATCATTTTAAAAAAATTACCTCCATGATGGGATTAGAAGCCAAAACTTTTTTTTCATTTTCAGTTTCAGTTTTAGATTTACTAATGAAAGCTAAGTACCTCATTGCATACTTAGCAGAAACTGTTTTTCCTGCACCAGATTCACCAGAAACTATGATACTCTGGTTATTGTTTTCTCTAAAAAAAAAAGATTTATTAAATCATATTAGCGCACCTAAATATTTTATTTACTGTCTTACATCTCCATTTTATTAAATGCTTGTTCTGCAACAGCAAATATATGGGGTTCTAAACTGCCCATTGTTTGATCTCTATATTTTTTCATGGAATCAGTACCATAGATATCAAGATCTTTATAAGGGTTGATAGCCACTAGCGCACTACCTAATCATAAAAGAAAACCAATGCATTATGCAATAAAATGTTGAAATTGTTTTAAAGCTATTCATGTTTACCACAATAAGTGTAAATTTCACGACTTTGAACAAATCTACTAGATAAATTGTACAGAATAGCTGGTTCATGTAGGAATGATAGTGACGTCAGATCATTTTTTCCGAGAAGTATATCAGGATTCTGAAGAGGTGGAAGTTCTTCATCCGAAGATATATTAATGACTTCTTCAGCTTTTGATTTAATTGTTCTTACTTTTAATTTATGTCCATCATATGCCTCTATTATCTCTGCTGTTTGCCATACTTCTGATTGGCAAGGGATCCAGATTATTGCACCCTAAAATAATAAATGTAATTAATGACTTATATTGAGATTAAATGAATTAAATTAAAATGTATAAGATGTGTTAATATTTTTATCCTATATAAAATGTATATTTTACAACATTATGTAATTTTAATATGTTAATTTGCGTTACTATAAGTATAACCAACTAACCGTTATGATAATGTATGCCAATTTATTTCAATATCATAAATGTATATGACTGTAATGTCTGTAAATTAACAAGTAACTTACCTGTGTCAAAATCTTAATTTCATAATAATGGTGGTAATTGATACTGAGGTATACGATTTTAGATATGGTATATGAATTATAAGCACGAAGATATAACTTTAAATATTTATTTAAAATCTATGTTCATCAGCTTAATACAGCATCGGATCGTAAATAATTATGGCAGGCGAAGGGTTGGTTTTAGGATCGGCATTAATGAAATATGATATAATACCAAAAAACCACCTCAAAATATGTATACAATTTTTTTAAGCTATATTATCGGTACTGTGATATTATCCCATGTCAACAAAGATTACTCTCACAATAAATTGGACCTAACAACGTATGTGACCCTCGGCGCACCCGTGTTCAATTATTATTGTTATTGGCCGTCAAGGATGCGTCTTCTTTACGTAATTGATTATTTTATATTATTATGTAATTGTACCTAATCTGTTAAGATAACCCAATGAACTACAAACAAATTATTAGAAAAATTATTATATCGTTTAATTTTCGTCGAAATCTGATTTCAAAAAATGAAATGTCACGTACCTATACATATGCGTCTTGTACGTCAAATTTCCAAACTATTGGCGATCAAAAGCTTATCAAATTGATAATCTGAAACGGGCGCGCTGTGTATTATTTAAATGTTATTTTTCCATCTGGCCAACTGGCCCGTTTCAGACCACCCCCCGCTAGCCTGTAAATCGATAAGCTTTTGATCGCCAATAACTATCTGGGGGTATCAACCCCTAAACCCCTTGTATATGAGCTTTCTTAGCGTGCTATGTCGGATGACAATCTGATGTCTATTTGAAGATCTATAATAACAATATTTAATATATCTTGGCACACTGATTTGTAACTTCGCAGGTCACAGTGAGAATACTAAGAGAAGTTAATGGGACTAGTTTTTGCACAGAGGGAGGTAGGTACTTATAATAAATTCCAAATTAATCATATCACAATATCCATCAGGTACTTATAACGTGTTATACATCAACAACAAACCGTGATACTATCATAGATATATAATAGTATACTTTAAAAGTTTCAAGTATACCCACGAATAATATTATACAATCACAATAAAATAACTAAAATAGTTATTTTTAGTTTTTTAATATGAAATTTCGATTTTCGTCCAAATTTGAACTTAAAATGACTAGATATAAGAATAAACTGTGTATATGTATTTTTTAGATGTTTTGGTGCATACGCCGATACCGATCCTACGAATTGTGCGGTTGTCGGCGACAACTTGCGTTAAGTGTTGAATGGTGGAGCGGGAACAGGTTACTCAATATGTACAATATGGTTAGAGTTTAGGGTCGTTGGAAACACATATATTTGCAATAAATAAATAGTTCAATTAGCGGGTGCCCAAAATACTAATATCAACTTAACACTAAATACCACAGCTGGTAAACAATAATTATATATAAACAGCCCACTGACACGTGGGACCAACAAAACAAATGATTTACCTGATTACGGCTTCTGCGTCGATTCTTGGTGCCGACCAATATCGGTCCCTTGCCGGAACCACGGGGTACATTTGAACTTGCAGGGGGTAGATTTTAATAGTTGCTGCCGCTACTGCTAAAATAATTACAAATAGCATTGTTTTGCTTGTCTGCTGATCTGTACCTTCAATTAAATAAAATAATAATAATTTTAACAAAATAATCCAAATAAACTACCTATATTAGTATATACCGTCTGGCTAGGTAAGCTTTCCCACATTGCTGAATTATTAATACACTTGTTTGAATTTGTAAGTATGTTTTTTTGGCATATGTATTTAGCCAAGTTTTTTGAATAAGTATGCTGCAATCTTTACGTATATCAGCCCGTTTTCTTTCTAAGTATGCAACTTGACTAGCTCTGAAGAATATTTTTGTGTTACTAAACTTATAGTTGTCTTTAGTCTGTAAAATGTTTAGTTTATTATAGTGTTTGAAGACATTTTAAGTAAATATACAGATAATATACTCCAATATGTTCTTCAACAATTTGCTGACAAGTTAATTTAGGATCATTTCTATTAATTTTCTTTGATTTCAATAATATGCGATATCTTAAGAAGAAATCTACATAGGTCCATCTAAAATATTTATTATTTAAAAATGAATTAAATAATTAAAAGTATTTGAATTATATATTATACCTAGAAGGAAAGCCAGCAGCACTAATGCGGATTGTTTCTAACACACAACAAGCTCGCAATTGATCAACAGCTCGTTGAATGTCGAACACAAATGGTAACTTGCTATCATTTGGTTTAACACACCTTATATAATGTGGGGTAGTATCATTAAGTGTTGTCATGAGGGCATTAAGTGAATTTCTAAACTGTGAACCAACCTTTTAAAAAAAAATTAACCTTTTAATTAAATTGTTTTTTTTTCATGATTATAGATTAATATTATCATAAGTCATAACATACCGTTTCCTTATTTTGTTTGGAATGTGTAGGTGAACCTATTGAACTTTCTACCAAAAACATTTTACGTGACTAAGCATTTTTCCCATTTCTTAATACATTAACCTAAAATAAATATATATTATAAAATGAAAAATGTTTGGATACAATATTAAATACAATTATACTGTAAATACACACTTGATCTTCAAAAACTGTCTTTATTTTTGTCCAAAAATCCGTCTGAAGAATATTTGACATCACCAGCAAAATGTTTAATTGTAAAATCCATTCCACCTTTTTTTAAATAATATAATAAACATAATATAATAATAAGTTTTAAAAAATAAACAAGTTTTATTGCATATTTACATACCAAATTTAGGTTTTAAAAACCTATCATATTTACCTAAATTGGTACATAGTTTTTGAGTCCAAGATGCATCTGATCCTTCAGGCATCTAAAATATTGATAAATATATATAATATAATATATAGTCAATATAATTCAATAATAATATGTAACAAACTAATAAATAAATAATAAATAGCTTACTCGACATTCTTCATCAAGAAGATAAGTATACCTAACGTAGATTCAATCAGATTTATTACAGATTGGTTATCATAAAAATCAATCAACTTCCATTAAATTCCTTCGTTTTGGTATTCTTCTTTTTCAAGTTTGAATACATGCTAATAAGACACATAGTTTATTTGTCAAAACAAATAGTAGTAAATTATTATTCTGATATAACTCACTAAATTAAATTGCTGTTGAAGTTTTTCATTGGCGTAATTGATACAAAATTGTTCAAAGCTGTTTAGTTTAAGCATTTCAAAACCATATATGTCTAAGATACCATTTTTTTGGACAATTAGTCTAAAGTTCAAATTATATAAATATTCGGCGACTGCGTCGATCCTTAGTGGCGACCAATATCGGTCTCTCGCCAGAACGGCGACGGCGGACAAATCTTCAGCTCGTCATTCGACGATGATGGCCCGTGGTTCCACGCGAGTAGAGGGAACGCGAAATTAGTATAATATTTACGTACTTCCGTGGCAAACACTCGCGACACGCGGAGGGTAAAACGGGACACGCTCACGGGGTAAATACACGAGAACGGACGCTCGATGTCAACTCGGCGTCGGACGTCGATCACAACGGACCCGACGGACAAACAGGCGTGGTCACACGCGAATTTTATTTATTTTACTCGATGTAAATAGGTACGTATCGCGACAACGATTACAACGCAAAAACGTACTTCAGTAATAGATACTAGCTAGGTATACCGACAGTGGCCGTTGATCGCAGCTCGGGCTCACGGACACCTCATGCGAACACGAGGTTTTTACGACACACCACACACGGGAACGATAGCGCGGACTTCGCGCTACGTTCAGCCGTTGGAAAATGGAAGAAGACAAGAGACACAAAGTTCGCGACAGCCGATGGCCAGCTCGCCGGCCGTTTTCGATGGCGCGGTAACTACGGAGGGGGAACGCGTCGCGCGGAGCTTCGACATCTCGCGCGACTTGGAGCGTCCATGATTTTGGCGGCGAACTCGTTCCGCGTTCGAACATTTGGTAACAGAATTAAATATTTACGTGAAATCTTGTTTTAAATTTTCAATCCTTAGATATAAAAGTTGAACATTTTATAAATTTTTAACTACAAAATAATTATTCAATTTTAAATTTGATAAATTTTGTCAAAATTTCAACTTCAAATGCTTATAAAAAAAATGTGTGCTTATGTATTTTTAATATTTTACAATTGCTATTGTAACAATACAATATATCAGGAGCCTTGCATTAAAATTTCACGCATTTTTACCAAACAAATAAAATTTTATTGATATATCTTAGTTCTAAAAAGAAAATTTTTTACGAATTATTAACTCAAAATAATTTGCTAATTTTCGTAATTTTTACTCATTGTTTCAATTTTTGAACTTTAAATGCTAATAAAAAAAAAATTGTGACTAAGGATTTTTAATATTTTTTAAATCTCATTGTAACAATATAGTAGGAACCTTGTATTAAATTTTCAAGTATTTTTACTCAACAAATAAAGTTTTATTAACATTCATAGAAAAAAAAACTAATTAAATTGGAAACTGAAATTGTCTGTAAACTGCTCAAAACAAATCAAAATATTTTTAAAATTGTATTATGTAGGTATAGAAAATGGAAATATAAACAACCAGTGAAAATTTCATGTATCTACAGTCATTCCTTTTAAAGTTACACCAAAAACCAAAATCAATTTTCTCGAAAACAGATTTTGCGTAAAAATTCCTGTTTTTCCTAACCTTCCTAACCTTCCTGTTTGAAAACTATTGGAAATTTCAAATTTTGACCTCTTGAATGCACCAACTAGATTCACTTTCCTATCAAACAAGATACTGTTCAAGAAAATCCAAGATTGATACCTGATTGATATTGTGATATGATTAATTTGGAATTTATTATTAATACCTATTATAGGTTAATTTTTTTTTAATACTTTAGATAAGTATACCTATAATAGGTATGTCTAATACCTAGACTGACAAACCGTCTCCACTCGGTATCGTTTTTCTTATACAGTGATATTATATCATTGAATTCAAATTTAATACTATCCATTATACATGTGATCCACTTGTAACCTATACTGTACAGCAGAGCGACATCCACTTACCCACCTTTTTTTTACATCGCTGTACATTCGAGGTCCTGGATATGGTCTGAGTAAATAGCTTGAAAAGCTTAACAAATGATAACATATGGTAACTTTTCATTTGTACCCGGTAATGCTCGATTATTTGGAATGTTAAGTTTATTTTTTTCAAGAGCTTTTCCAAAATTTGAATGTGATAGAATACCTCTATCACTATTTTTTCCAAATGCACCAATATCGACAACGGTAAATTTATATTGGGCGTCAACTAATGCTAGAAGAACAATTGAAAAAGTTTTTTTATAATTAATGTATAATGAGCCAGTGTTTGGAGGGGCTTCAATCACAACATGCTTTCCGTCCAAAGCACCAATGCAATTTTGAAAATTCCAAATTTCCCAGAACTCATTTGCTATTCGCTCCCAATCTTCTTTTTGAGGATTTTGATGCATTCTTCTTTTAGTTTTAAGATAATTGCATTACATACTTCGATGACAATTCTTTGCACAGTCGAATGACCTAATCGAAAACTGAAGGCTATTTACTTTTGACCCCCCCAAAGTACCAACTAGATTCACTTTCCTATCAGAAAAGGTACAGTTGAAGAAAATCCAAGCACTTTTACTGTCCTAAAAGGTGATGACAGACACAAAAAAAAATTAAAAATTTAAAAAAAAAAAAAAAACACACATCATTGTAAAATCAACAGTCCTGTAAAGTATTTGAGTAAAAGTATTTGAATAAAAGTATTCAAATACTTTTTTAAGTAGGTATTGAATAACCTTTTTAAATACTTTCAGCATGAAGTATTTTGAATGTATTTGAATACTTCTTTTTGTATAAATACTTTTGGTATGAATACTTTGGTTTTTTATTTCGAACATTTATTCGAAATAATTGGTTGGAAAAATATTATTGTCAACTACAATAATGGAATAATAGTTTTATTTAATATTCTGTATTTCTGTGTTAGCCGAAGCCCAAAGGTTTGTGAAAACAAGATTTCTAAAAAAAGTTATTGAATATTGAATAATAATATTACCTTTAAAACTATTAGATAACTATTAGATTACCTACTACCTATGTGTTTATATTACGATAATTAGAAACCCACTTTAAAAACCAAAAGCATTTGAAAAGTATTTAAAATACTTTTTCAAAGTATTTGAGTAGTATTTGAAATACTTTACAATTAAAGTATTTAAGTAGTATCTTAAATACTTAAAATAAAATGTATTTGAGTATTTACTCAAGTACTTTTTAAAAGTATTCTTTACAGGACTGAAAATCAATACATTCATCGTTCCACTCAGAATCTAAAGTGTAATAAGTGTATCAGTTTTAAACAAAATATTTTTATTAATACAAATTATAATATTATTATTTGTATAAAAATATATAAAAGGTATTAATTGATATATTCAATTAGATATTAATTCTACGGTTTTTCAAAGTTGCCCATAATGTTGCTATTTTGTACATACCATCTAATATTGATCAACCACATATTTTTCCACGCTTAAAATCATAAGTGAATCCAAATTCCAATCTATCATCACCTATAGATGATCTTAAATTATTTTTTATTAGTCGGAGTTTGCTAAATGATCTTTCATTCGTTGCGACACTTACTGGTGCAGTCAAGGCCAATTTATGGATTTTATTATATAATATATAATATATCTTAGGAAAATTATAATTATCATAATTAGTAGAAAGATACAAATATACAATTGTAAAAAGGTGGATAAGTGGATGTCGCTCTGCTGTACAGTAGGTTAGAAGTGGGTCACTGTATAATGGACAGTATTAAATTTGAATTCAATGATATAATATCACTGTATAAGAAAAACGATTCTGAGCGGAGACGGTATATCAGTCTATGTATTAGACATATATATACCTATCAATGGTATTAAAAAAAAAAGGTGGGTAAGTGGATTTCGCTCTGCTGTACAGTAGGTTACAAGTGGGTCACTGTATAATGGATGGTATTAAATTTGAATTCAATGATATAATATCATTGTATAAGAAAAACGATTCTGAGCGGAGACGGTATGTTAGTCTAGGTATAAGGCATAATATTATATTAGGTACCTATAATAAATTCCAAATTATATAACGCGTTATACATCAACAAAAAACCGTGGTACTATCATAGATATATAATAGTATACTTTAGAAGTTTCAAGTACCCACGAATAATATTATACAATCACAACAA
>NC_042496.1:42036548-42037519 GCF_005508785.2 Acyrthosiphon pisum
GGAATCTGTATTACATTTTCATATCTTAGATTTAAAAAGAAAAATTTTTATGAATTTCTAACTCGAAATAATTTGCAAATTTTCGTGATTTTTCCATATTTTGTCATTTTTTGAACTTAAAATGCTTATAAAAAAAAACTGTGACTAACGATTTTTAATATTTTTCATCTGCCTTTGAAACAATATACTAGGAGCCTTCTATTAAATTTTCAAGCTTTTTTATCCAACAAATAAAATTTTATTGATATTTTTAGAAAAAAAACTAAAAAAAAATGGAAAATGAAAATGTCCGTAAAGAGCTCAAAATAAATCAAAATATTTTCAAAATTTTACCGTGTATAGAAAATGCAAATATAAACAACCTGTGAAAATTTCATATATCTACGGTTATTTGTTTTAGAGTTACACCAAAAACCAAAATCGATTTTGTTAAAAATCGATTTTGCGTAAAAATTCCCGTTTTTCCTTAATTTTTCTTTTGTTTTTCACGTCGCTTTTGAAAACTACTGGGAAATTTTTACTTTTGACCCCCCAAAGTACCAACTAGATTCACTTTCCAATCATAAAAGTTACTGTTGATGAAAATCGAAGCAGTTTTACTGTCCTAAAAGGTGATGACAGACACAAAAATAAATAAAAAAAAAATAAAAAAAAAAACACACATCATTGTAAAATCAATACATTCATCGTTCCACTCAGAATCTAAAAATTAATTAGTACCTTAGTACCTACCTATATGGCTATATCTACTTACATACATATTAATACAATATACTAATTGTTAATAACATAATACTGATAATTAGTATTATTTATTTTAAGTACCAATATTTTTACTTACTAGTTTTGAATTTGATTTAGAAGCTTCGAATGAGTTTTTAGGAGCACCAAAATGTTTAGTCCCAACTTTTTTATCATTATGTATATTTTTTTCATGTTTTTGGTTGTAATCATTGTCAAGTGTTTTTGGC
>NC_042496.1:42037569-42039194 GCF_005508785.2 Acyrthosiphon pisum
ACTTGTATTAAATTTTCAAAGTTTTCTATCCAACCAAAAATTTTTTATCGTTATTTTAAAAAAAAATACTTAGAAAAATTGAAAATTTCATTTGTCTATAAATAGCTCAAAAAAAGTCGAAACACTTTGAAAATTTAACCCTGTATAGACAACGCTAATATAAACATCTGTTGCAAATTTCAAGTGCTTACAATAATTATTTTTTGAGTTACAGTAAAATTAAGTTTTCGTTTTTGTCAAAAATTGGTTTTGCGTAAAAATTCGCGTTTTTCCGTTATTTTTTTAAGGGTTTTCCTGCCGCTTTTGAAAAGTATTGGGAAATTTTGACCCCCCAAAGTACCAACTAGATTCACTTTCCTTTCAGAAAAGGTACAACTTTTGAAAATCGAAGCATTTTTACTGCTCCAAAAGTTGTCGTCAGACACAAAAAAAAAAAAAAAAAAAAAAACACACATCATTGTAAAATCAATACATTCATCACTTCGTTCAGAATCTAAAACTGTGACTAAGGATTTTTAATATTTTTTAAATCTCATTGTAACAATATAGTAGGAACCTTGTATTAAATTTTCAAGTATTTTTACTCAACAAATAAAGTTTTATTGACATTCATAGAAAAAAAAACTAATTAAATTGGAAACTGAAATTGTCTGTAAACTGCTCAAAACAAATCAAAATATTTTTAAAATTGTATTATGTAGGTATAGAAAATGGAAATATAAACAACCAGTGAAAATTTCATGTATCTACAGTCATTCCTTTTAAAGTTACACCAAAAACCAAAATCAATTTTCTCGAAAACAGATTTTGCGTAAAAATTCCTGTTTTTCCTTAATTTTTCTTTTGTTTTTCACGGCGCTTTTGAAAACTATTGGAAATTTCAAATTTTGACCTCTTGAATGCACCAACTAGATTCACTTTCCTATCAAACAAGATACTGTTCAAGAAAATCCAAGATTGATACCTGATTGATATTGTGATATGATTAATTTGGAATTTATTATTAATACCTATTATAGGTTAATTTTTTTTTAATACTTTAGATAAGTATACCTATAATAGGTATGTCTAATACCTAGACTGACAAACCGTCTCCACTCAGAATCGTTTTTCTTATACAGTGATATTATATCATTGAATTCAAATTTAATACTATCCATTATACAGTGACCCACTTGTAACCTATACTGTACAGCAGAGCGACATCCACTTACCCACCTTTTTTTTTTACATCGCTGTACATTTAAGGTCCTGGATATGGTCTGACTGTCTGAGTAAATAGCTTGAAAAGCTTAACAAATGATAACATATGGTAACTTTTCATTTGTACCCGGTAATGCTCGATTATTTGGAATGTTAAGTTTATTTTTTTCAAGAGCTTTTCCAAAATTTGAATGTGATAGAATACCTCCATCACTATTTTTTCCAAATGCACCAATATCGACAACGTAAATGTATATTGGGCGTCAACTAATGCTAGAAGAACAATTGAAAAAGTTTTTTTATAATTAATGTATAATGAGCCAGTGTTTGGAGGGGCTTCAATCACAACATGCTTTCCGTCCAAAGCACCAATGCAATTGTGAAAATTCCAATTTCCCAGAACTCATTTGCTATTCGCTCCC
>NC_042496.1:42041042-42052781 GCF_005508785.2 Acyrthosiphon pisum
TTTAATACCTTTGGTGGAATATGTTTCAAATTAATATTTGTAAAACAACTTTTTTCCAGTGGTCTCTGAGTATTTTGAATCAAAGAAATGAGTACATAAAAAAATTAATTAGTACCTTAGTACCTACCTATATGGCTATATCTACTTACATACATATTAATACAATATACTAATTGTTAATAACATAATACTGATAATTAGTATTATTTATTTTAAGTACCAATATTTTTACTTACTAGTTTTGAATTTGATTTAGAAGCTTCGAATGAGTTTTTAGGAGCACCAAAATGTTTAGTCCCAACTTTTTTATCATTATGTATATTTTTTTCATGTTTTTGTTTGTAATCATTGTCAAGTGTTTTGCCACATTCCAAGCACTCTAATTTAATCCGCTTTCGTTTGCCGAAATTTTTTTCATTTTTAGTGTCAAAATTTATATTTATTTATTTAAATAAATAATCATGAATTTTGACAGTAAAAATAAAAAAAATTCGGCAAACGAAAATGTAGATAAAAAAGATATACATAATGGTAAAAAAGTCGGGACTAAAATGCAAAATGCAAAATGATATGAATAATAACTAAACAGTTTATTTCTAGTGGGTAGCTACAGAACACGTTGTTACCACTAGGTAACCTCGATGAATAGTCGAATAGACGACAACTTCTATAGGACTGTTGAATGCTGGTAGTTTTTTTTTTTTTTTCTTAGTAATTCAAAAGTAAAAGTGAATTTTGAAAAAAAAAAGAAAATTACTCTGGTACTATAATACTAATTAAACAATACTACACATCATAAATCCATTTCCTACATAATCTAGAAATGAGATTAAGGAATTCAAATATATGTAATATATATCAAATATATAAAATATATTTTAATTTTGAAAGGGCTTTTTGTACTGGGTGAATTTGTCTTCCACTTTTTGGGAGTTTTGTGGCATATGTAAGTTGAACATTTTTTCATCACAAAATATAGTGACGTGACTGCGCGTATGTACTCTACTGGGGTTCAAGAATCTTAGCCGTCGTGTATCTTAAATTACATAAAGCGTTCGGGAAACTTTCACACACTAATGATCAGTCACTACACACATAGATATAGTACTAACGATGGATGTACAATATTTTCTAAATCCAACCCCTTCAAAATGGTTCACTTCGACAGCCTTAACTTTTAATTTTTATCAAACATATAATATAATATAAAACAAGCTAAAAAAGCCCCCAGGCCCACCCCCTAGCTATGGCACTGATAAATGGTTACTTATTGGTTACAGATAGTAATATTAATAGAAAAAAAGTTGGTAAGTGGATGTCGCTCTGCTGTACAGCAGTGGCGTGCCGAACTGACAAGCAGACCTGAGGCTGCAAACTATACAATTTGATCCCCCTCCCCACCACCAACAGTTTTTTCACTATTTTTTTTTTATTATTCAAAATAATAAATATTATTAAGTTTTTTTAGGTATAATTTTCACATCTATACTAACACACCCACCCACCCACCCAAATTGCCCTTGAGGCAATTGCTTCAAAAAATGACTGTTCGGCACGCCACTGCTGTACAGTATGTTACAAGTGGGTCAATGTATAATGGTATTGTATTAAACTTGAATTCAATGATATTAATATAATTGTATAAGAAAAACGATTCTGAGCGGAGACGATTTGTCAGTCTGGATATTTTATATTGTTATGATTTATTTTATCAAGTAAGTTGAATTAATATTATGATATTATAATTTTTTATTCGTTTCTACGGTGATAAACAAAGCGTTAGAAATTAAAATCCAATTTTTAGCGTTTTTTCGTAATTTTTTCGGTGATTTTTCCCGTGGCATTAAATAATTATTGAGAAAATCGAAAAATGACCATTTCGATATTGAAATCGAAGCAATCCTTTCGGTAGAAATTTTGTATACAGGTTATAAAAAAAAAAAAAAAAATAAACACCATTGTAAAACCAATAGCTTCCTCACTTCACTCAGAATCTAAAATTAGTATAAATAAATATTTTTGTGTGTATTAATAGTTGTAATTGGTTACTCGGGTAAATGAGGTCAAATAATGCATCAAATCGTCGCATTTACATGGCCTCGATTAAAGAAGCTAGGGTATCTAGCTTAAGGTATCTTAAAAACAATATAGTATGTTTGTAGCTTATATATTCAAAAACTGTTTTTTTTTTTCAAAAACTATTTTAAAATTTTGATAAAAATTTCAGAGATTATTTTTAGAGATATCATAAACGTTTTGGCAGTAATTTTTTATTTAGTTAAAAACATACCAAGTACTTAATCTTATCAGCGACTTGTTGTTACCCGTATATTTAGAATTATTTCACAAATAACGTACGCCAACGCCCTCATCGATTTGGTCTCGAATTAAGGTACATTAAAACCGAGATACATTCTGTATAATCAAGTAATAGAGCTACTAGCCAGTACAAGTATAAATGCTGTTAATACATTATAGGTACATAAATATGGAAACATCATTTTGAGATATTTTATTCACAAAAAAAATTCAATTCAATATTTCATGTTAAAATAAAGCTTATCCAAAATTAGCTTAAATGCCCGTTAATTTAATACATAATAATATGTAGACTCGCAAACCCATCTATAACCGGATTTTCACCAAATCATTTTATATAGCCATAGTTACAATAATTTAACATTTAAAAATAATTTAACTAATTTTTTTTTGTGTTGTGTGCTCCTTTAAGCTTATTCAATATTATCAAAGTAAGGATTTAGGTCCCCAAATCCCAAACAATATTTACGCTTATGGACATATTATTAGTACCTGGTTGTAGACAGTGTTTGGATTAGATAAATACTTTTTTATCTAGATAAAAAAAAAGATAATGCAACTCAAATGTTTCTAGATAGAGATAAAAGATAACTTAACTCATATTTATCTAGATAAAGATAAAGATAAATACTTTTTTATCTAGATAAAAAAAAAAGATACAATTATTTTTTAAATGGTTATAAATTTTGGTATATTTTAGTTGGGCACTAGGAACATAATAATAATAATGATATAAATAAAAATAATTACATTATTAAATTATTTATAAACCATAAACTTTGTTTGAGAATCTGTATAAATATTTAAAAATTTAGTACAATTTCGCGATTTTTATCAATATAAAATGTATTTAGATGAATTTATTTAGATTAGTAAAAAAATTGTCTAAGATGAACGTTTAGATACCTTGTAACTATTTATCTAGATAAGATAAAAGATGAACAAATAATAATCTAGATATTCATCTAGAGAAGTCCGAAAACTGCTTATAGAGTACCTAATACAATACCTACTGGCTGCTGTAATAATGCATTACCTAAGTAATACGTAACTGGTACGTCGTACGTGTGTAAGTTGTAAGTACCCAGTACCTACTTACTTTAGTAATAGTATTAATTTTCCTGGATCAATCTTAACCAGACCACTCGGTCACCACCCACCCACCATTTTAGGTGGTTCAAATGAACCACTTAAAGTGCGTACTCGGCACCACTGATTTGCAGGATGAAATTAGATATTTAAACAGCGAACAACAATTTTAGTTATTTTTTTTGTAATTTAAAAATAAGAACAATATGTTAACGGACACTGTCTTCCTTCAGAATTGTTTTTCAATTACCATATATCATTGAGTTCAAATTTATCATATAATAATATTATTTTACATAGTGAGCCACACAACACATTATTACTGCGTATATTATATCCGAGTATTCCTCACTTTTATTAATTTGGTTAAATTTAATAACATTTATATATATATATATATTATAGAAGACCACACTCCTTGCAATCCTATATAATAATATAATAATATTGCATAGGTATATATTGTATATATATAATTTTAATCAATTAATAACAGTTATCTATGTTCGGACGTTGGTTTTTTATGGTATTTTAATACCTATTGAAGTTAGTGTTAATGTCACCATTATAATGATGATCATAATGTTAAATTTATTGTAATGGCGGGTACCTACATAATATTATAAGGTATTATATAATACCATCCACATTTTTACATTTTTAACGGTCGTTTTATCTTTTGGGAGGTCCTGGCGGCAGGCACGATGGTAAGTACCTAATTATTTTAACATTTATATACCTAGGCACTTAGCTACAGTATTCATTCATTATTATAATTTGATTTTATTACGATCAACTATATCTGACTATATAGGTATCTGAGGATTATTGAGCGACGTACAAACCAGAATGGGAGAATACATCTGTCATAACAATAGATTACGTTAACGACAACGAAGCTGAACTTGGGTGGCTTGAATAAATATATTGCGTATGTACAAGTAGTACGTTGTACGTTTATTTAAAGAGAGCTTGTCCCCTCAACTTGACACTATATGCATCAATCTATATTAATAATTAATAATAAGGCACGCATATAAATACATGTACCTGCTTATTTAGAATAAAATAAAATATTAAAAAAACATTATATTATAATAAGGTATTTATTATATAATATATATATTATTAGCATGGATCATATCGGTTGCCTCCGCTCCCCCAAAATTACGCCACTAATATGAGGTACCTATATGAAAGCAGATATTGACCGCTGGCAGCAAGCAAACAGTGCTTTAAACTTGTGTAGGTACTCTGCAATTTATATTCGCCAATCGTTTTGCTTTAGGAGTTGTATGGAAGGTATTTAATCATATGTAGATTAAATCATAGGTAGCGAATGGCGATTTTTCAACGAGTCACTCTGGGTTTCCCATCGGTTGTCGGTAAAAGCGGCACTAGTCAAAGGAATATTTGAAAATGTTACATAGAAATATAGAATAATAATATGTGAACGACATGGGTATTATAATTCATAGATAATAATAGTAAATTCAAAATATACAGAAAGGGCCGGGAGCTAATCTTGCATATTATTATGAACTACCTATGGTCTATATAGATATATCATAAATATTTATCAAATTTATGAGAAGTAGGTATTTTTCTCAGCGAAAAAAATATTTATATAATGACGGCTAAAACCACGTTTAGTAAATAGATAAAGATAATATTTCGTTATAATATTAATATTATGAACGCGAGTACATGAAAATAACTTCATACAATCTCCACGCTTCCCCGCGCACAGTTAATCAGCCTACCACACCATCCACAAACTGTCTCGTCTTTTACTCGATTCTCTTATCGCGACCGAACGGCCATCGAAAACAACAATATTTATAAATATAAATTTATTAAATTGATGAAATGCTATTATATTGTGTATTATACGTCTATGATGAAAATATACAAGGTGTGATAAAACTGCATCCCGAGTTTCAACATGGAATTATTGTACATTACCTAGAGAGAGTGTTTTATCTCACACTATATTGAACATTTTATTTTTACCATAGGTACTCCAATTTTATATATAATACTCGTTTTCAGGATTTACCCGTATGGCCTATATAAAGCTATGAGCCCACGTAGAGACCGCTCATAATATTATATTTTTCGTACGTTCATAGTTATCGGTTTTCAGTCTTTTCACATAATAATATTATTAATAAATAATAATCGCTAACAGCGCTGGCGTCGGCTGCACGGACGCACGGTGTCCAATAGTCATAAACAATTTTTTCCGTTAACGGACATTTAATGATCTACGGACGACTTGTATTTGCAATACTACAATCGTCATTACTCATTATAGTTTATTGAATATTAAATATACCTATTGTTACTATAGTTATAAAGTTTATGGTTGGCAGTTTATCACTTTGGAGCCGAATATCGTAAGTACCTAATATATATTATTTAAGTTTTAAATTAAGTACCTACCTACCTATAATTTTATAGGTAGATACTAGATATTTCATACGGCCAACATGTTTTAAGTTTTTAAATATAATACTATGCTAGGTACCTACATAATAGTCTATCACTTTTTATTCTTATACTTCTAATTATATTCGGTACATTTACTTGAAATCAATTAAGTAATTAACTGAACAAGATATTTAATAGTATTCAATAGATATTCAATAGTTAAATTTACCCAACTCCTAACATGGTACCTATACCTATACCTGGTCTTTTAAAATGCTAATGTCAAGTCGCCTCTACTCTCTTTTATATATTGTGCATCAAAACTCCTTAGTTTGAGCTTAATACCTATATGCTACATTCTTAGAGCATTCAAACTAAGGTGAGTGTTTTATTTTGATAATATGTAAGTTTAGTTGGTACCTACCAGCTACTTATTTTATATAAGAAAATAACATCTCATATTACTAAATAAATTAGTATATTATACTAGGTATAAGAGTAAAATGGTGCTATGCATGGTAGTATACTAAAAAAATAAATAGGTGGTAATTTATATACAATTAATAACATTATATAGGTTATGTTAGTCAATCATTTATTATTTACCTATTATTTATAATACTACTATTAAATACTTATATTTAAATATATTTCTTTATAATTGTTTAATATTAGGCAGGTAGGTATATTGTTGTTATTAACATCATCACGCTAATTTTATAATTGATTATATTCCAAGGTCTTACATACCTAGTATATTTGTTACTGTACTAAAATAATACTGTTTGTATTGATTAAAATTAATTGCTACTTAAATAAATAATTATTTTTATATTTTTAATTCATTCAAAAATTTTTTTTTAATTTTCTTTTTAGATTTGTTATATTCAATCTAGGTTTTTTTTTATCTAAAATAAATTTTCTTCAGTATAATAAATAAAGACAAAATTATATTTTTAGTATGAGGTGAATTATTTTTTTTGAGGGGAAGGAAGATCGTGCGAATTTCAAAACCAGGCTTGCGAATAGGTGTGAATACTGTGCTAAATATCAGTCAAAAAAAAAATGTGAAAATATTAATTTTTTATGAGGCGGTGAACTTTTACTATGAGGTGATTTTTTTTTTTTTTTGAGGGAAGGAAGGTCGTGCGAATTTTCAAAATAGGCGTGCGAATTACGTGCTAAATATCTGTATTGTTTGTTTATAGATTTTCCTTTGGGGGGGGGGGGGGCTGGCACAACGTACGTTAATCAAATGTCAGGTCAAAGGGGTAACATTGTCAGAACTTGATTAGACTGTGTCAATTTTGGCATATATTTGGCCTATGTTGTTGGTACCAGTAAAACTGTTTTTCCAGTGGGAATTTATCATGGTTTTGCTAAGCCCAAAGATAGTGATGAGTTTTTATCAGATTTTATTGTTGAAGCTAAAGATTTATTAACTGATGGAATTATAATTAATGGTAGAAATAGAAAAGTATTTATCAAAGGCTTTGTGTGTGATGCGCCAGCAAAATCATTTGTACTGAATACTAAAGGACATTCATGCTTTTCATCATGTAATTGATGTACTATAGAAAGGGAATATTTTCAAAACCGGGTATGTTTTCCATATTCTAGAAACAAATGTCCTAAAAGAACTCATGAATCATATGTACTTCTAGTGTATGAAGACTATCATATAGGGGATAGTATTTCAAGACTCATTGAATTACCTGGATTTAACTTACTTCACTCATTTAGTCTTGATTATATGCACTTGGTTTTAATTGGAGTTACCCGTAAACTTGTATTGTTATGTAATTAGATTTGAAAATCTTTATGGCCGTCAACATGTATCTCATAACATTCATGGGCTTCTGCACTTAGGTGATGATTATCAACAATTTGAACCACTTGAAAACTGCAGCGCCTTTGCTTTTGAAAATAATATGAAAGATTTCAAATCCAAAGTTCGAAAAAATGAGAAACCACTAGAACAGTTAATAAACAGATATTCTGAAATATATATTCAACATCCACATAATATACTAAGTGATACAAAATGTACAAGTGTAATATTATCAAAACCTCATAGAAATGGGCTATTAATTGGCAATAACAATACAATTCAGTACAAAAAATTAACCATAAATAAAATTAAAATAAACATAAATACATCTCAAGATAATTATATATTAATTGAAAGTGGAGAAGTTGTCAAATGTTTAAAAATGGAGATAGTAGTATATCACTTATTGGGAAATTTTTTAAAATAAAACAACAATTTTATAGTAATCCTGTTAATTCATCATTATTTGATATATTTCTTGTAAATCAACTTAGTGAAGAATTAAGTGAATGGAATATAAATAATGTAGAAAAAAAAAGTTATGGTAGTTACACATAATTCTAAATCAATTGCATTGCCATTAATCCTTAAATTTAATTATTTTAATACTTAATTATAATTGAGACTGAACTAAATGCTTAGATAATTTTATTAAATAAATGTAGTTATTGTTTTTTTTTTTAAGTAAACTAGATACTTTAATACTAAATCAAAAATGTTAAATTTTTTTTATAACCTTTAATTAAAAAAGGAAAAAAAAATGAGGATATTTTATAATTAACTTTATTACTATGCTGTGCCGTATTTAGTATCTACAGCTATACAATATACTACTATATATAGTGAGTGAATTGAATAATTATATAACTCTATAATATACATTTTGTAGCTAACCATAATAAATTTGATTTTTAATTGATATTCTAGTAACATAATCTTGAAAATATTAAAACAAAATGTGGAGTATTGTTCATTTTGTAAAAGACGACACCATAGAAGTAGTTCCTGATTTGTGGATAAAAAAAAAAGACAAAGAGTTGTGCTTGGCCAGTTAATAAAAAAACGGTAAGAAGATTAATCGAAAAAAGAAGTTATTCTAATGATGTAGAATATAAATGGTTTCCATCGAGAGTTGTTGGACAGTTTAGTAAGTATTAATAATTTTATTCCTACTGATTTTTATCTTGTTTAAAATGTATATGTATTTAATTAGAAAGTTATACTGAAGCAACTAAAAAGGCTGATGAACTAATGTCAAAAACTGAGATATCATCTTGTGATGATGCAGTTTCTTCCAAGTCAATTTCTAAAATGAGAAGTCCTCCAAAATTTTTAACAAAAGGTAATGTATATGTAATTTTATATTGAAGTTTCGCCCTAAAATACTTTATAAATTACATTAATATTGATACTTTAAAATTTAAATGCTGACAGATATACAGCAAAAACATAATAAATTGCATGGTCTATTTAATGCAAATTCTAACCATGAACAAATTGACGAAAATTCATATGATTCTGATAAGGATCCCGAATACATCCAACCGTCCATTTTGAAAAATTTAAATAGTTAATAAATTATACAATTATTCTACAACTAAACTATAATATATTATATAACTATACATTATACCATGTGTACTATCGTGCTTATTATTACTTTCAGAAAACGCTTTGTCTACTTGTATATCAACTAAAACAAAATGTAATAGTTCTGCGAAGAATTCTCCAACCGAAAGAGTGATTGCAGATAGAAATCAGGACTTTCTTCAGCCATTTGTAATATCTCAATCAAAAGATAAAAACAAAACACCTAAGTGTTCTTCTGTGAAAAGGGCCTTATTTGAAACTCATGAGACATTTAATCATGGTAAATATAATAACAAGCTTGTTATAAATATAGTTGCTATATAGATGGTATAATTTAATAATTGTTTATTGCGCATAAAATATATTCAAGATTTAATAATTAATTTTAAAATATTCATGCTTTTAGTAAGTGATGATTCTTCAAACAAAGGACATTATTGTATAGGGAATTTACCAATTGGGAAAATAGGTGCAAAAGATATTGATCAAGATATTGGTCAGCCACTGTCCCAATCATATTATAATAAAAACAATTACTCTAAGTTTTCTTTGGAAAAAGCTTCATTTGAAACTAATGAATTTAACCAAGGTAAATTTAATAAGCAGCTTATAATAAATTAATATAGTTATTTTGGTCGGTAGATCTAATATTATATTAATTTTAAAATATTTAGATTTAATGGTCAATTTTAAAATGTAATGTGATCCATATTTGTGATTTAATAATTGATTGTAAATCATTATTTATGCTTTTAGAAAACGCTGAGTTTTCAAATTCAAGACATTCCATTTTGAACTCTCCTATTGGAAAAATAGTTGTTGAAGATAATGACCAGAACTTTTCTTCTTCACATTCAAAATCACTATCAAATAATAATAATAACAGTAATACACCTATGTTTTCTTCTGCAAAAACTATTAATACTGCAGACAAATTGATGCCCAATTGTGGTATTTTTATTTTTATCCTTTTTACATATAACGGTTGTTTTATCATAATTATTTTTTTAGATTTTCCAACATTTGTGTTAAATGCACTAACAAAAATGAAATACGACATTTCTGGCATTAATTCAAAGACAAACGCTACACATATTCTTTTAAATTCTTTTGTAACACATTTTGGGAATTCCAGTATTCAAGAACAGCTGAACAATAATCAAATAGGCCAAACTTCAGACTATTGCAATTTATTTCCCATTCAAACTGAAGAAGATCTTCAGGCTGCAGAGAGTAGAATTCTTGATAAGAATGTAAGATTTAATTTGGTACGTGTATATAATATATATAAATCCATATGCTTTATATATTTTAGTTTGTTGTGAACATTACATTTTTTAGTAACATTACTTACCTGTGTCTAAATTATATTTTATTGTTATCAGGTACTTCAATTGTCATTGTTAGTTGGTATTAAAGGTGTTGGATAAAGCGTTCGTTGATTAATGATTAAAATGTTCTCAGATGAAATCCTTACTAGGATTCAAAAAAAAAAAAAGGATTTTTCCAAACTCGGATGCTATAATTTATTGATAGGTAAGTTTAGTATATCTCTTCCGATATTGTACTATATTACTATTAAAAGAATATCATTATATACTCTCGAGTGTTAATAATTAATGGATACGACTTATATATTACTTCTATAAGTTGAACTACTTTAAATTAAAGTAACATTTAGAATTTTAATCATTTTTAGATGCATTACGTTTAATTACGTGTACATCCAAAATGTTAAAGATGTTATCAATAAGGACTTCGATAAACCTCTTGCTACATGGATAGCGCATGCATCATTTCGATTAAAATCAAATAAAGCTTAAGCTTTTTTATAATAACTGTATTTAAAAAATATTTTATTACATTACAGCTTAATTCCAAGCTAGAAATGTCTTTTGTTATAATATACAGAGTGTCCCACAAAGTTTTGACAAATTAAATAACTTGTATTCTATTCAATATTTTTTCATTTTTTTTTTTTTATATGTTCAATAAACTCTTGCACTATACGTTTAATATAAACCTTTATAAATATTTAAGACGTACATGACAAGTGTGACATTAATATTCTAACAATTTCAAATCATCAACTTGCTTATTGAATGGATTATTTTTTATTAAAACCTTGTAATTAAGTGAACATACTTATACGCTATGAGATAGTTAGGGAAGTACAACGCGTTTACCCACTACCCAGGGTTTTGTAGATATATGTACCTATAGGTAGGCATCTATTAAATTCCTATATTTTTTATTTTTTTTATTTTTTTTTCAAGAAGATAATGGGCCCCACTGAACATGTTTGTGTGGGGGCCCATGTTCACAATTTGAAATATAAATACATTAAATAGTTCTTATAAATTAAGTATTTACAATTTGTAATACTTATACATTTCTCACATATCTAACTATAATATTAATAATATAAGAAATATATTTTTTTTTTCTCTTTGTTTATATAATATAGTATTATGTAA
>NC_042496.1:42053462-42054796 GCF_005508785.2 Acyrthosiphon pisum
TTGTTAAATATTTCTGTATGCCTATTTGTCCATTGCCACAATATTCTATTTTTTAATAATTCTCTTAGTGGTGAACTCAGTTCTGCTAAATTTGGAATGAATTTTTCGACATCATTTATTATACCTAATATGCTATATAAATGTTTCTTGTTATTTGGTATAGCTAACTCTTTTATCACAGTTATTCAATCATTATCAGGCCTCATAACATTTTTTGAAAATAATAAATCCAGATATTTAACCTCATTTTCATAAAATTGAATTTTGTCAGGATTAAATTTAATATTAAATTGTTTTGCTCTGTTTATTACTTCTTTAACCGTTTCATCCATTTCATTTTTGGTATTAGTTGCACACAAAATGTCATCAAAGTATACTATTACATTTTTTATATTCCCAAAATATTTATTTACCCTTCGAGGTGGGTTTGCTACTGGTATAACACCTTCAGATAATTTAATTTTCATTACACCCGGAAAAGTACCTACACCTTCAGAGATGTCTTTATTTTCTTTTATAAAATTATTAAGTTCACTAGAACATTTCACATTTACTTTATTTATCCTTTTAATTAAGTTTAATGTTATACAAGTGTATAAACTTAATATTGGGATACAATTTATTTTATCTAATATTCTTAGTACTGCAATATGTACTGAGGTACCTAAATATCAAAACTAAACTAACGTTTTTCTTTTTAATTGTATTATATGGATCTTAATATTATGTTAATAACACACAATCATTATAATTTACTGTAGGTACTTACTAGCATTACCGACGTCATCTGTATCAATAATTTTGTCTTTAAAAAGTAAAATTGCATTAATAGTTACTGTTGGTGCCACGGCTGGTTTTCTTCCAGCCATGTTCACAATAATTTATTACTCATTATATAATATTAATAAAAAAACACTTTGAACAACAAACGTTCTCGATGAAAATCAAGACGTGAGGTATATACGAACTGAATACTTGAAACAAATTAAATAGGTTTCGGGCATTTTAAGGTTTCAATATTCGAAAAACGAGCGTTTGTCACCTGGATGTTTCTTCTGCTATACATCCCCATTTCGACACATTTCTTCCACCGACAGTACCGGCATTCGGTTCGTGTATGTTTGTTAATCGTGCACTGTTTCATGCCGGTTATGCACTCATGCGTTTTTTCTTCTCTGGTTGTTCTTTTTTGAAATTTTACACGACAGCCAAATACAATGGTATAAATCATTATGAAATAATACGTTTGTTAGTGAGTCTGACTATATTTTGTTCTTGTAATAGCTAAAGTGTAAGTTTTTTTTTAAGAATCTTGAGAATCTTGAATCTTAAGA
>NC_042496.1:42054846-42059929 GCF_005508785.2 Acyrthosiphon pisum
GAAAAAAAAATGAATGCAAAAACATCCATGATAATATAGGTCATGGTAGACTATTACCAGTCTTTTGGTTGACATCATACAGTATCGTGTCGTATTGTATCGTTTATATGTTTGTTTTTAAATTTTATATTTTTTCGCTGTTTATAAGTTTAAAATTAAAAAATGGAGTTGGAACTAATTAATTTAAACAAAAAATACCCTCAGGTTGCGCATAAGGGATTTTTGTACAATTTCCACAAAGAATGCTCTAGTTTTCTTCGTTGGAGGTGTTCAAAAAACAGTTCTATGAAGTGTCCGTGTTTTTTAAAAACTGATTTGAATATAACTAAGTCAACTTTGATTTCTGTAAATAAGGATCATGTACATAAAGCAAATGAAAATCTTATTTCTCCGACTTAAACAAAAATTCCAATTGTGGAGAAAGCTATGATAATAGCAGCCATGATAATATAGGTAATGATTGACTGTTACCAGTCAGAAGATTTTTACTTTCAAGGTAATGCACCAATTCTTATTTAATAATTTTTTCAAAAGCTTTGGCAATATTTGATATTTGTGAGATTGGGCGATAATTGTCAATGTTAGATTTGTCACCTCTTTTTGTGTATTTGTGTTATTACTGAAATTTTAAAGCATTCCGGAATAGTAGATTTTGCTATAGCTAAATTGAAAATGTGTGATAATGGTTTAATCAATGAATGTATATTTAATTTGAGCATTTTTACTGAAATTCCATCTAATCCTGGAGAAGAATCATCTTTTAAAGCCTTTATTGATTCTATAATATCTTCATCATTAATTACGCTAAATTTATTAAATGACATGTCTGTAGTATTTGAGATTATTTGTTCAGTGTATGTACATTCTATGTTATGTATATTTTGTCTTGTAAGTTTTATTTGGTTATACATGTTTTGTGCTGCATTTGTAAAGTACTCATTAAAATAATTCAATATTTCTTTCGACTTATCTGCAGAGTGCAGTTTTTCACCAAATTTGTTATTAATAGTTTGAATAAATGAATTTGTTTTAGAACGGTTTGTCGCGTTTTTAATAACTTTCTAGTTTAGTTTCGAGTCATTTCCGGCTTTTTCTAATTCAGATTTATAAAATTTAGTTTTAGCTTCTTTTATCCTGTTAGTTAAAGTATTCCTATATTTTAAATAGTACTGTTTAAGTTTTTCGCTTAATGGATGTTTTTTTAAACTCAGATGTAATTTATCTCTACGACAAATTGATATAATAATTGCAGTTGTTGCCTAAAGTTTATTTATTTTGGTTTGTGTGTGATAAATTTTTTTTTTTCTAAAGAACAATTTTTTTCTTCATTTTTTAAAATTTCAATAAATTTATTCGCCGCAGAATTTAGATTCGAGTCGTTCCCTACTGATGACCAATCGTAGTTCTTTAATAAACTTGATAGTTTTGAGTAATCAACTTTTTTTATGATTTTTGGGTTTGGTGGGTTGTTTCTGTTGAAGACAAGGTTGTTTATACTGGTAACTATTGAGTAATGATCAGTTAAATAATAAAGAAGTATGGGCAACAAAAGTTTTAACATTTGTTAATGTATTAGATTTTAAGAATACATGATTTAAACAGGATCCTCCTATTTCTTTAGTTCTAGTTATACAGTTAACGAGACTAATAAAACCGTATTCATTTATTAAATTAAGATAGTTATCACTATCCGTACTATTATTGATTATATCTATATTTAAGTCACCTTTTATTACAGTGTAGTTACTTTTATTGGCTCTGGCTCTATGTAGAATAGTTTGTTCGAATTCATCTAAGAAGGAATTAATATTAATTTGGGGAGGTCTGTAAATACCATAAACTGTGAAGTTTGAATTTCCCCTTTTGCAATTTATTTCTAGACTAGACATAAAATTAGTGTTTATATCAGTTACTTGTGTATTTATGATAGAATTATTTATAAAAGCAATTATTCCATCATTTTGATTAATGTAGTTTGGAATTTGAAATTGATTGTCATTTAGATTATGTAAGCCTAGCCAAGCTTCTAAAATAATTATATCAAAAATAATATTGTTTGATTATCCAACATTATGCAAAATTCGTCAAAATTTTTATTAGCGCTTCTTATATTAAGGTGTATAATATTTAATTCATGATCCCTATTTAATATCGTTTTCATGTCTTCCCATGTACCATTATAAGTAATTATTTGATTATAGTCGTTGGAAAAATTATTACCATGTATATTGTCAGCTATTATTAGTTCGAAAAATACGTATTATCCATCTTAAATTGGCTTGTCTTTGTACTATAGTTTTTATTTTTATCAAAATAATGGTAATATTATAATTGTGTACTGAATTTTGAAAAGTAATGGATTTTGTTGAATACTAGTGTATACGAATAAGAATTTGATGATTATTCAATATTATAAATTGCGTCTGATTTTTTTTCATACAGTGTAGTTTAGTAGTGTGAAACAAGTGCTGAATTAACATGTTCTGTTGATTGTGTTTATGTATACTTAATGTTATATTATTATATGATCTATTTAAGATTTGAAAGTAAGCTATAAATATTATTATAGTTATTGCCCAATTAAACCCAAAATTATTAAAATTTAAATTACTAGCTAAGATATTACAGATTAAAACAATGGTTGGATATAACAATAAAGCGTTATACAAATATAGATAATTTATAAAAAACGTAGATCATCGATACTTTTTATTTCTGTCTTTTTGGTCATGTCGTCTTTTTTGCGGAAGATTCTGCCATTCCTTGTCCAGATGTATCGGTATCCAAGTTCTTTTGCTATTGATCTAGTCTCCCAAAGCAGTTTTTTGTTGTAAGCTGTTAAGCTTTCATTAATATATATTCTTGATCCTTTGAATTCAGTTTTTCCCCGTTTCCTAATGAATTCTTCTCTTTTTTTTTTTTCGAAGAAAATTCTACGACTATTTGAGGTGCTTCCAAATTACGATTTGATAATTTTCGGTATACATTTTCAATATCAAAAAGATTGATATCAATGTCTATAATCCCTGCGATATCATTAACTATTGTTTCAACATTTTCATTATTTTCCTTTTTTACACCACTTATTTCTACTAGACACGCTCTTTCGTTTTGTTCTAATATGTTGATTTTTATTTCTAGATTTTGTATTATACTGTCTTTTTCTTTTAAAGTTTTTTGAGTTCTAATATCCGGCTACCTAGGGTTACGAGACTATTATTAGTAGTTTTCTGGTTTTTAATAAGTTTGTCTAATCTAGTGGTTATAGTTCTGGTGTCTAAATCACTGTTTATATAGATATTTGCGTCACCTTTTGTTTGTGATATACTTTTGATGAGTGTACTTTCTCATCTGTCTTGTTTAAGCTTTTTTGAGCAGTCTTCACAATTGAATGCCATCCCTTTTGATTTCATAAAGTCCAAGGATTCCGCATTCATGTTAGAGCATTTCATATGTAATACATTGAATACTGACCTCATTTTGCGAAACTGTCAAATATCATATGCAACCAATAGACTTTCCTTAGTATATACGCTAGTTTTTCCTTAGCGTACGCTGCCTATGTGTATAATGTATATGCCTGTATGGTACCTATTATTTATCCAACTGAGAAACTGGTTGTTACTTTTTTTCTTGTTTGCGGACCGGATATAATTAGTCCGTGAGCCGCCATTTGCAGGTGAACCCCCGATCTATAATATAAGTACCTATATGACATATGTTTATATCGTAATAAATCAATCACGTATGCAAATAGTGTAGCGAGCAAAGGACGTTTATGCGTGACGCATACGAACAGATACTTGATCTGCTTGAGAATTTTATCATGCAAAATATAAACCATTTCATTCTATAACCAATTTTTTTTTGTCTGTTAGGGTATTTACCAACAAGCATTAAATTATATTTTTGTATTTGTTATATTATACATAAACATACATCCATTTTAAAATTAGTATTCAATATTTAAAATTCATATAATTTTCTGACAATTGATCCAAACTTAAAGAAAAATACTTAATTTCTAATATTTTAGTGTATAATACACACATTTATTTCCAATGAAAAATATTATAATTAATGGTCTACTGCTTTACTCAACTAAATGTTATTTATAATCAACCAATTAATGATGTTTTATTATGTTCTAGAACTTGGATTAGGTATGAAAATATTAGTAAGGATTTATAAATTGCAATATTAAAACTATGTAAAATTGGTACATATCTTAAATTTTTATAATTTTTATAATAATAGTAATACATAATAATATATAATATACAATAATAATATAATAACATAATTTATAATAAAGGACTTTTTTAATTTTTTTAATTTTAAATTTTTTGACAAATTTTATATTTGATAATTACAATCCGTAGTCTAGATAGTTTTCAATACTATTTGACTCATGAAAACCTTATATATTAAATAACTAATTTAATTTCTAATTACAAAGTTCAGTATATTTTTATTATTACCCCACCCATGGGGTACATTTGAACGTAGATCAAGTATACCTAACTTAGACTCAATAAGATTAATTATGGGTTGGTTAGCCCTATTTTGGTTAACCCTATTAATGAAGATTCAAATCTACCCCTTGCCATAATTGTCAATAATAATAGATTGATTATGGGTTCGTTATCATAAAAATCAATCGACTTAAATTCAACCCCTTGGTTTTTGTACTCTTCTATTTCAAGCTTGAATGTGCTCTAATAAGACACATAGTTTATTTGTCAAAATAAATAAATAGAAAATTATTATTCTGATAAAACTCACTAAATTAAATTGCTGTTGAAGTTTAATTGGCGTAATTGATAAAAAATTGTTCATAGCTGTTTTGTTTAACGATTTCAAAACCATATATATCTAGGATACCAATTTTTGGACAATTTGTCTTAAGTTCAAATTATATAAATAGATATTAAATAATAATGATTGGTTATGGTGATTCATTATTTCAAATCCATAAATGTCCAATATTGCTGTAATACTCTCTTGTGGGCCACTGTATAGGTTTTTTTGCATATTTGAAATTTTCTATGCATAATTCTCCTTTTTTAGCTACTAAAACTTG
>NC_042496.1:42060953-42063201 GCF_005508785.2 Acyrthosiphon pisum
AAGTAGGTGAAGTACTAGTGGTTAATGTGTGCTAAGGTGGTAAATATTGTAATTAGTAGGGGAGAGTGGGGCAGATTTGAATGAAATTCATATTTAATTTTTTAATTTTTAATTTTTTGACAAATTTTATTTTTAATAATTACAATCTGTAGTCTAGATAGTTTTCAATACTATTTGACTCATGAAAACCTTATATATTAAATAACCAATTTAATTTCTAATTATAAAGTTAAGTATATTTTTATTATTACCCACCCATGGGGTAGATTTGAACGTGCAAGGGGTAGATTTGAATATGTGTCTTAAATAATTAAAGAACCCCATTTGAATGTTGAACATGAATAAATATTAAATTAAATTAAACTTTTTATTTATTTTAATAATAAAAATAGCTCAAAATAGTATAATAACAATTTTTTACAATTATGTTTAGATGTTTTCTTGTCAACTTTTTTTTTTACTGTGAATATTTAGTTTTTTGGTTTTTCTTATAGATAAATAAATCTGTCTAGTTGAAACTATTTCTAAACTAGGATCATTTGACTAAATTAAGAAAGTAATCAAATTGTATTATCAATACCTACATCACCCAAATCTAAATGCAGCAAATAAAAACTAACCGATATAGAACATCAATCACTATCTCCAAAAATACTTGCTAATACTTCCCATATAGAATATTGCTTATTCACACTTAAAAAAAAGTCGGAAAATCACAATCATTTTTGTTTATCACAAAATTTTTCAAAAATGCCCAATAATCACATATGGTATACAAAACCAACTTATTATTATTATTTTATTATTTTTATTAATGTAAATAATCTGTAACAAATTATATTAGACAAATTCAAATGTACCGCATTCAAATCTGCCGCACTCTTCCCTAATACATTGCATAGTATAACAATCCTAAAATAATTACTTACAGAATTGTTTTGGGCGTCTGCTTTATGTTTTCCAATTTGTAAGTATTATTTTTGGCACATTTATCTTTGCCAATTTAATAAAATAATATTTGCAATAGTAATGCCACAGACTAAAAAAAATTTTATATACTTTACTCGCGTTTCAGGCGCTTTTCATCCCTGACACGAGGGTACCCCGTAATGAGTCATCTTAGAATTTTCCCCGCACACGGCACATGACGTGGGCTCGGACTGAGAATTGCTGTAAAGGGAATTAACTATAATTATCAGTAATAGCATTGATTATACATAGTAATGGTAATTACAATAACGATAACTTGATGGCATGCTCTGCGTTGAAAGAATACATTAGAAAATTCCCATTTCCGAACATCAGACACAACCATGATAATATAGGTAATGATAGACTGTTACCAGTCTTTTGGGTGACATTGTATATTATTGTGTCGTATTGTATCGTTTATACGTTTGTTTTTAAATTTTATATTTTTTCGCTGTTTATAAGTTTAAAATTAAAAAATGGAGTTGGAGCTAATTAATTTAAACAAAAAATACTCTCAGGTTTCGGGCATTTTAAAGTTATAATTTTCGAAAAACGAGCGTTTGTCACCTGTATGTTATTTCTGTTGTACATCCCCACTTGTACACATTTCTTCCACCGGCAGTATCGGCAATTGTTCCTCGTTAATTGAGAAACAGTACACGTGGCGGTTATGTACGTGTACTGTTTCTCACGGCTTGCCGTCCGCTTCTGAAATTCTACACGACAGCCAAATACAATGGTATAAATCATTATGAAATAATAATATTACATATTATGGTCTTTATCCTTAAGAGTACGTTGTACCAATAGATAATAGAAGAATGGCCATGTTATGTATACAACGCAAGAGGTTTTATTAATGAGGAAGAGAGAAGAGCGATCTCTCACTCCCTATGCAAATGGACTTTTTATGTTATGCTTATGTTATATAATATTGTATATAAATGTATTGAAGTCACAACAGGGACTGGAACCTTTTAAATCTGTCGGTATGTGGCATCCTTTTCCCATTTCTTAATACATTAACCTAAAATAAATATATATTATAAAATGAAAAATCTTTGGATACAATATTAAATAAAATTATACTGTAAATACACACTAGATCTTCAAAAACTGTATCTTTATTTTTGTCCAAAAATCCATCTGAAGAATATTTGACATTTCCAGCAAAATGTTTCACAGTAAAATCCATTCCATCTTTTTTTAAAAATAATGTAATAAACATAATGTTATAATAAGTTTTAAAAAATAAACAAGTTTTATTGCATATTTA
>NC_042496.1:42063301-42066805 GCF_005508785.2 Acyrthosiphon pisum
CAACTGCCTTGTCGAGTGTCGATGTTGACCTCAAGCGGTGGCGGCGCAACACGGCGCGCACTGGTCGCAGAATTTAACTCAAACGGCAAGGTTATTATAGCTTATAAATTAAAACGTTACTGCGACGTGACTACGTGAGCCATTATCCGGTTTCATGCAAGTTGTATACGAAAAAAAAATAATAATATAAAATATAAATTTAGGTTAATAGAATTATGAAATTATGAAAAACTAAAAAGTAAAAATTAACTAAAAAAATGCGCCCCAAAAAATATTGCGCCCTAGGCCAGTGCCCATTGGCGCAACTAGGGGGGTGCACAGGGGACTTGTGCACCCCTGAGTTTAAAATGTGCACCCCCAAAATATAAAATACTTAATCTATAATATTTTGATTATTTTGAAGTAAAAATTATCAATAAATACAAAGAAGTTGTACCTTAGAGTATATTAAGGAACATAATAAGTGACTAAGTGAGTACTTCACTAATTCACTATTATGTTCCAACCATAGACCTATAAACTAAATTAATAAAAACTTAGTTTATAGGTCTATGGTTCCAACATTCTCTGCTATAACAGTATAACAAATGTGTAACATTGATTATACCTAATAATATTCAACAAAATAACTTAGAAAACAGGATAACGATATTTCTCTTTATCTTTGGCAGGATAAAAGACTGCCCATGAGTATGAGCATGTTTTCATTGTTTCCTTGTTTTTAATTAATTATTATAATTTATAAAACAATCCTATATTTTAGATAACATAAATACAATAAAAGTCATTGGCTTCTAAACATTTTGTATTTTTTCATTTGCTTATAAAAAAATGATTGGATAGTGCTATTAAAAAAAAAACGTTGTTGCACAGATTAAGTTCTTCTGTACGTGTTGTGAAAATTGTGTAGTCTACAACAAATATGGTGAGAGAAAAGTTGTCCCACGCAAGACACTTTTTGCTATGTTGTACATTTAAAAGACGGAGACAACACATGCGGGTGTGGCATCCTCTCAATCTACAGATATTAACAAGACGACTAGATGAAATAACTTTTGTTGAAATCAATATTTTTAATTATTTTATATATTTTTTATATTTTTTATATATTTTTACAGTCTTTTGCACTACACGTATAATATAAAAAAAATATTTTTATTTTTAAATACTGAAAATAAAAAATTTTAAATTTATTTTAAATTTATTGGAAAAATTTAAAATAGCCAATTTGTGAATCTGATAATAAGAATAATTTTAATGGTAATAAAAACATTTATCTAAGTCAAGTAGTTAATTTTTTAGAATATTTTAAAATATCAATATTTTTTTGAGTAAATTAATTTAGAATGTAATAACTTTTTTCGAAATATTTTTTCCACAATTTTTGTCATACGCTCAAGTAGCGTAATTTTTTTTTGTCAGATCTTCCTGTTATAGCCTGTACATAGAGTATAGGTCCGGGGGTCTGGGAATTCTTTATAATTTGTGCATCCTCAAAAATATAGGTCTAGTTGCGCCTATGCGGCAGTGCCTTGGTGGCCTATGGGTAAATCCGCCCCTGGTTGAACCTAATCGAAAACTGAAGGCTATTTACTTTTGACCCCCCAAAGTTTCAACTAGATTCACTTTCCTATCAGAAAAGGTACAGTTGAAGAAAATCCAAGCACTTTTACTGTCCTAAAAGGTGATGACAGGCACAAAAAAAAAATTAAAAATTAAAAAATTAAAAAAAAAACACACATCATTGTAAAATCAATACATTCATCGTTCCACTCAGAATCTAAAGTGTAATAAGTGTATCAGTTTTAAACAAAATATTTTTATTAATACAAATTATAATATTATTATTTGTATAAAAATATATAAAAGGTATTAATTGATATATTCAATTAGATATTAATTCTACGGTTTTTCAAAGTTGCCCATAATGTTGCTATTTTGTACATATCTAATATTGATCAACCACATATTTTTCCACGCTTAAAATCATAAGTGAATCCAAATTCCAATCTATCATCACCTATAGATGATCTTAAATTATTTTTTATTAGTCGGAGTTTGCTAAATGATCTTTCATTCGTTGCGACACTTACTGGTGCAGTCAAGGCCAATTTATGGATTTTATTATATAATATATAATATATCTTAGGAAAATTATAATTATCATAATTAGTAGAAAGATACAAATATACAATTGTAAAAATATATTATTCATAGTACCTCATAAAATAATTTGTGATAATTTTACAGCTAAGAATTTCATACCTACTGATTAATGTTTAATACCTTTGGTGGAATATGGTTTAAATTAATGTTTGTAAAACAACTTTTTTCCAGTGGTCTCTGAGTATTTTGAATCAAATAAATGAGAACATAAAAAAATTAATTAGTACCTTAGTACCTACCTTTATCTACTTACATACATATTAATACAATATACTAATTGTTAATAACACAATACTGATAATTAGTATTATTTATTTTAAGTACCAATATTTTTACTTACTAGTTTTGAATTTGATTTAGAAGCTTCGAATGAGTTTTTAGGAGCACCAAAATGTTTAGTCCCAACTTTTTTATCATTATGTATATTTTTTCATGTTTTTGTTTGTAATCATTGTCAAATGTTTTGCCACATTCCAAGCACTCTAATTTAATCCGCTTTCGTTTGCCGAAATTTTTTTCATTTTTAGTGTCAAAATTTATATTTATTTATTTAAATAAATAATCATGAATTTTGACAGTAAAAATAAAAAAAATTCGGCAAACGAAAATGTACATAAAAAAGATATACATAGGTAATAGTAAAAAAGTCGGGACTAAAATGCAAAATGCAAAATGATATGAATAATAACTAAATAGTTTATTTCTAGTGGGTAGCTACAGAACACGTCGATGAATAGTCGAATAGACGACAACTTCTATAGGACTGTTGAAAGCTGGTAGTTTTTTTTTTTTCTTAGTAATTCAAAAGTAAAAGTGAATTTTGAAAAAAAAAAGAAAATTACTCTGGTACTATAATACTAATTAAATAATACTACACATCATAAATCCATTTCCTACATAATCTAGAAAAGAGATTAAGGAATTCAAATATATGTTTTCAAAATTAAAATATATTTTAATTTTGAAAGGGCTTTTGGTACTGGGTGAATTTGTCTTCCACTTTTTGGGAGTTTTGTGGCATATGTAAGTTGAACATTTTTTCATCACAAAATATAGTGACGTGACTGCGCGTATGTACTCTACTGGGGTTCAAGAATCTTAGCCGTCGTGTATCTTAAATTACATAAAGCGTTCGGGAAACTTTCACACACTAATGATCAGTCACTACACACATAGATATAGTACTAACGATGGATGTACAATATTTTATAAATCCAACCCCTTCAAAATGGTTCACTTCGACAACCTTAATTTTTAATTTTTATCAACATATAATATAATATAAAACAAGCTAAAAAAGCCCCCAGGCCCACCCCCTGGCTATGGCACTGATAAATG
>NC_042496.1:42066855-42067860 GCF_005508785.2 Acyrthosiphon pisum
GTTTGGAGGGGCTTCAATCACAACATGCTTTCCGTCCAAAGCACCAATGCAATTTTGAAAATTCCAAATTTCCCAGAACTCATTTGCTATTCGCTCCCAATCTTCTTTTTGAGGAGTTTTGATGCATTCTTCTTTTAGTTTTAAGATAATTGCATTACATACTTCGATGACAATTCTTTGCACAGTCGAATGACCTAATCGAAAACTGAAGGCTATTTACTTTTGACCCCCCAAAGTACCAACTAGATTCACTTTCCTATCAGAAAAGGTACAACTTTTTGAAAATCGAAGCATTTTTACTGCTCCAAAAGTTGTCGTCAGACACAAAAAAAAAAAAAAAAACACACATCATTGTAAAATCAATACATTCATCACTTCGTTCAGAATCTAAAATTGAAAACTGAAAATGTCCGTAAACAGCTCAAAAAGAGTCAAAATATTTTCAAAATTGTATGGTATATAGGAAATGCTAATATAAACATTCAGTAAAATTTTCATGTATCTGCAGTTATTCGTTTTTGAATTACAACAAAATAAGGAAATCGCTACATGAGAAATCCAGTGAATATCCAATGTTGTAAAAATTAGAATTTCAAACGATCATAAAAATTTAATTTGACTTTCTTATAGATATTTTTTGTTTGATAAAGGTAGATAATCTTATAAGGAATCTTGTATTACATTTTCATATCTTAGATTTAAAAAGAAAAATTTTTATGAATTTCTAACTCGAAATAATTTGCAAATTTTCGTGATTTTTCCATATTTTGTCATTTTTTGAACTTAAAATGCTTATAAAAAAAAACTGTGACTAACGATTTTTAATATTTTTCATCTGCCTTTGAAACAATATACTAGGAGCCTTCTATTAAATTTTCAAGCTTTTTTTATCCAACAAATAAAATTTTATTGATATTTTTAAGAAAAAAAAACTAAAAAAAAAATGGAAAATGAAAATGTCCGTAAAGAGCTCAAATAAATCAAATATTTTTCAAAATTTTACCG
>NC_042496.1:42069444-42071365 GCF_005508785.2 Acyrthosiphon pisum
CCCACCCACCCAAATTGCCCGTGAGGCAATTGCTTCAAAAAATGACTGTTCGGCACGCCACTGCTGTACAGTATGTTACAAGTGGGTCAATGTATAATGGTATTGTATTAAACTTGAATTCAATGATATTAATATAATTGTATAAGAAAAACGATTCTGAGCGGAGACGATTTGTCAGTCTGGATATTTTATATTGTTATGATTTATTTTATCAAGTAAGTTGAATTAATATTATGATATTATAATTTTTTATTCGTTTCTACGGTGATAAACAAAGCGTTAGAAATTAAAATCCAATTTTTAGCGTTTTTTCGTAATTTTTTCGGTGATTTTTCCCGTGGCATTAAATAATTATTGAGAAAATCGAAAAATGACCATTTCGATATTGAAATCGAAGCACTCCTTCTGGTAGAAATTTTGTATACAGGTTATAAAAAAAAAAAAAAAAATAAACACCATTGTAAAACCAATAGCTTCCTCACTTCACTCAGAATCTAAAATTAGTATAAATAAATATTTTTGTGTGTATTAATAGTTGTAATTGGTTACTCGGGTAAATGAGGTCAAATAATGCATCAAATCGTCGCATTTACATGGCCTCGATTAAAGAAGCTAGGGTATCTAGCTTAAGGTATCTTAAAAACAATATAGTATGTTTGTAGCTTATATATTCAAAAACTGTTTTTTTTTTCAAAAATTATTTTAAAATTTTGATAAAAATTTCGGAGATTATTTTTAGAGATATCATAAACGTTTTGGCAGTAATTTTTATTTAGTTAAAAACATACCAAGTACTTAATCTTATCAGCGACTTGTTGTTACCCGTATATTTAGAATTATTTCACAAATAACGTACGCCAACGCCCTCATCGATTTGGTCTCGAATTAAGGTACATTAAAACCGAGATACATCCTGTATAATCAAGTAATAGAGCTACTAGCCAGTACAAGTATAAATGCTGTTAATACATTATAGGTACATAAATATGGAAACATCATTTTGAGATATTTTATTCACAAAAAAAATTCAATTCAATATTTCATGTTAAAATAAAGCTTATCCAAAATTAGCTTAAATGCCCGTTAATTTAATACATAATAATATGTAGACTCGCAAACCCATCTATAACCGGATTTTCACCAAATCATTTTATATAGCCATAGTTACAATAATTTAACATTTAAAAATAATTTAACTAATTTTTTTTTTGTGTTGTGTGCTCCTTTAAGCTTATTCAATATTATCAAAGTAAGGATTTAGGTCCCCAAATCCCAAACAATATTTACGCTTATGGACATATTATTAGTACCTGGTTGTAGACAGTGTTTGGATTAGATAAGTATTTTTTTATCAAGATAAAGATAAAGATAATGCAACTCAAATGTATCTAGATAAAGATAAAAGATAACTTAACTCATATTTATCTAGATAAAGATAAAGATAAATACTTTTTTATCTAGATAAAAAAAAAAGATACAATTATTTTTTAAATGGTTATAAATTTTGGTATATTTTAGTTGGGCACTAGGAACATAATAATAATAATGATATAAATAAAAATAATTACATTATTAAATTATTTATAAACCATAAACTTTGTTTGAGAATCTGTATAAATATTTTAAAATTTAGTACAATTTCGCGATTTTTATCAATATAAAATGTATTTAGATGAATTTATTTAGATTAGTAAAAAAATTGTCTAAGATGAACGTTTAGATACCTTGTAACTATTTATCTAGATAAGATAGAAGATGAACAAATAATAATCTAGATATTCATCTAGAGAAGTCCGAAAACTGCTTATAGAGTACCTAATACAATACCTATTGGGCTGCTGTAATAATGCATTACCTAAGTAATACGTAACTGGGTACGTCGTACGTGTACCCAGTACCTACTTACTTTAGTAATAGTCAT
>NC_042496.1:42071669-42075219 GCF_005508785.2 Acyrthosiphon pisum
ACTGATTTGCAGGATGAAATTAGATATTTAAACAGCGAATAACAATTTTAGTTATTTTTTTTGTAATTTAAAAATAAGAACAATATGTTGACAGACACTGTCTTCCTTCAGAATTGTTTTTCAATTACCATATATCATTGAGTTCAAATTTATCATATAATAATATTATTTTACATAGTGAGCCACACAACACATTATTACTGCGTATATTATATCCGAGTATTCCTCACCTTTATTAATTTGGTTAAATTTAATAACATTTATATATATATATATATTATAGAAGACCACACTCCTTGCAATCCTATATAATAATATAATAATATTGCATAGGTATATATTGTATATATATAATTTTAATCAATTAATAACAGTTATCTATGTTCGGACGTTGGTTTTTTATGGTATTTTAATACCTATTGAAGTTAGTGTTAATGTCACCATTATAATGATGATCATAATGTTAAATTTATTGTAATGGCGGGTACCTACATAATATTATAAGGTATTATAATATAATACCATCCACATTTTTACATTTTTAACGGTCGTTTTATCTTTTGGGAGGTCCTGGCGGCAGGCACGATGGTAAGTACCTAATTATTTTAACATTTATATACCTAGGCACTTAGCTACAGTATTCATTCATTATTATAATTTGATTTTATTACGATCAACTATATCTGACTATATAGGTATCTGAGGATTATTGAGCGACGTACAAACCAGAATGGGAGAATACATCTGTCATAACAATAGATTACGTTAACGACAACGAAGCTGAACTTGGGTGGCTTGAATAAATATATTGCGTATGTACAAGTAGTACGTTGTACGTTTATTTAAAGAGAGCTTGTCCCCTCAACTTGACACTATATGCATCAATCTATATTAATAATTAATAATAAGGCACGCATATAAATACATGTACCTGCTTATTTAGAATAAAATAAAATATTAAAAAAACATTATATTATAATTAGGTATTTATTATATAATATATATATTATTAGCATGAATCATATCGGTTGGCTCCGCTCCCCCAAAATTACGCCACTAGTATGAGGTATATGAAAGCAGATATTGACCGCTGGCAGCAAGCAAACAGTGCTTTAAACTTGTGTAGGTACTCTGCAATTTATATTCGCCAATCGTTTTGCTTTAGGAGTTGTATGGAAGGTATTTAATCATATGTAGATTAAATCATAGGTAGCGAATGGCGATTTTTCAACGAGTCACTCTGGGTTTCCCATCGGTTGTCGGTAAAAGCGGCACTAGTCAAAGGAATATTTGAAAATGTTACATAGAAATATAGAATAATAATATGTGAACGACATAGGTATTATAATTCATAGATAATAATCGTAAATTCAAAATAATATACAGAAAGGGCCGGGACCTAACCTTGCATATTATTATGAACTACCTATGGTCTATATAGATATATCATAAATATTTATCAAATTTATGAAAAGTAGGTATTTTTCTCAGCGAAAAAAATATTTATATAATTACGGCTAAAACCACGTTTAGTAAATAGATAAAGATATTTCGTTATAATATTAATATTATGAACGCGAGTACATGAAAATAACTTCATACAATCTACACGCTTCCCCGCGCACAGTTCATCAGCCTACCACACCATCCACAAACTGTCTCGTCTTTTACTCGATTCTCTTATCGCGACCGAACGGCCATCGAAAACAACAATATTTATAAATATAAATTTATTAAATTGATGAAATGCTATTATATTGTGTATTATACGTCTATGATGAAATTATACAAGGTGTGATAAAACTGCATCCCGAGTTTCAACATGGAGTTATTGTACATTACCTATAGAGAGTGAACTATCTCACACTATATTGAACATTTTATTTTTACCATAGGTACTCCAATTTTATATATAATACTCGTTTTCAGGATTTACCCGTATGGCCTATATAAAGCTATGAGCCCACGTAGAGACCGCACATGATATTATATTTTTCGTACGTTCATAGTTATCGGTTTTCAGTCTTTTCACATAATAATATTATTAATAAATAATAATCGCTAACAGCGCTGGCGTTGGCTGCACGGACGCACGGTGTCCAATAGTCATAAACAATTTTTTCCGTTAACGGACATTTACTGATCTACGGAGGACTTGTATTTGCAATACTACAATCGTCATTACTCATTATAGTTTATTGAATATTAAATATACCTATTGTTACTATAGTTATATAGTTGATGGTTGGCAGTTTATCACTTTGGAGCCGAATATCGTAAGTACCTAATATATATTATTTAAGTTTTAAATTAAGTACCTACCTAGGTACCTATAATTTTATAGGTAGATACTAGATATTTCATACGGCCAACATGTTTTAAGTTTTTAAATATAATACTATGCTAGGTACCTACATAATAGTCTATCACTTTTTATTCTTATACTTCTAATTATATTCGGTACATTTACTTGAAATCAATTAAGTAATTAACTGAACAAGATATTTAATAGTATTCAATAGATATTCAATAGTTAAATTTACCCAACTCCTAACATGGTACCTATACCTATACCTGGTCTTTTAAAATGCTAATGTCAAGTCGCCTCTACTCTCTTTTATATATTGTGCATCAAAACTCCTTAGTTTGAGCTTAATACCTATATGCTACATTCTTAGAGCATTCAAACTAAGGTGAGTGTTTTATTTTGATAATATGTAAGTTTAGTAGGTACCTACCAGCTACTTATTTTATATAAGAAAATAACATCTCATATTACTAAATAAATTAGTATATTATACTAGGTAGGTATAAGAGTAAAATGGTGCTATGCATGGTAGTATACTAAAAAAATAAATAGGTGGTAATTTATATACAATTAATAACATTAGGTTATGTTAGTCAATCATTTATTATTTACCTATTATTTATAATACTACTATTAAATACTTATATTTAAATATATTTCTTTATAATTGTTTAATATATTAGGCAGGTAGGTATATTGTTGTTATTAACATCATCACGCTAATTTTATAATTGATTATATCCCAAGGTCTTACATAGCTAGTATATTTGTTACTGTACTAAAATACCTAATACTGTTTGTATTGATTAAAATTAATTGCTACTTAAATAAATAATTATTTTTATATTTTTAATTCATTCAAAATTTTTTATTAAGTTTCTTTTTATATTTGTTATATTCAATCTAGATTTTTTTTATCTAAAATAAATTTTCTTCAGTATAATAAATAAAGACAAAATTATATTTTTAGTATGAGGTGAATTATTTTTTTTGAGGGGAAGGAAGATCGTGCGAATTTCAAAACCAGGCTTGCGAATAGGTGCGAATACTGTGCTAAATATCAGTCAAAAAAAAAAAGTGAAAATGTCAATTTTTTATGAGGTGGTGAACTTTTACTATGAGGTGAATTTTTTTTTTTTGAGGGGAAGGAAGGTCGTGCAAATTTTCAAAATAGGCGAGCGAATTTGTACGAATTACGTGCTAAATATCTGTATTGTTTGTTTATAGATTTTCCTTGGGGGG